>NC_048437.1:7297710-7597710 GCF_004353265.1 Vitis riparia
AAATTCCTTTCCACTGTTTTTCCTTTCAAACAGAGCCTAAAGAGTTGCTTTCACGAGAGAGGATTCCCTTCCCCAGCTTTTCCAAACATGACAAAAATTCCCCACTTCCATGAATTTTGTCATATTTTCCAACAGCTATTAGTCTAGTTTCCTAGGCTCTCAGAATGGGGTCCCCTCCTAGAATAATTTTTCCAGTAACTACAAACAAGAAAAGTAGAAAGATGATGTTTTGGTGGTAACCATAGTGATGGAAACCAAACCAACACCCAATTTTAAATATCTAGGATTCAACAGAGGGAGTTTGCCACTGGTCTCTCAAATATGTACAGAGACAATATGTTACAGTTACCTAGGAGGCTGGAGGCTATCCATTTTTCCAAATATGTAAAAAAACAAAGCCTGCAATCTATGGTAGAAGGATGGAGGGAGTTCACCATTTCTTTCTTAAATATGTACAATGACAATGCTTCCATTGCAATTGCAAGCTGGGAGCTCCATACACACTTAGAACAGCAAAATGATACAGCTCATGCAGAAAGAAAAAGATGGTTAAATCACCTAAAATTTTCTTACAGAACACCTCAACTCAGTCCAAATCAGAAGGCCAAAAAGAGAAAATAGGTATGCACCAAAAAAGGTACATCCCAAGTATTTTGTATACAACACTCAGAATGCAGGTGCTTATATTAAATGACACGCACCACTTATTTACTAAATTTTGAGTTTCTGCTTGAACCAGATATAAGTCATTGAGGAGAACAACAAATAAAGACATCACAGAAGGCTTACCTTTTCAAAGATAGTTTCCTTTTGAAGGCGAATGCAATTGAGAAAGTTGTATGAAATTGGAGGTGCATACCGAGCAACCATCCTGAAAGATATGTCGTAATGCAATCGAGTATAAGCTTCAGTGTAAAAAATATCATTAAGACAAAGTTCAAATTTAAGGCAATAGAACTATGAAGAAAAACTTACGAGCATATCATAAGCAGGTTGACTGAGCTTGTTTGTCTTGGTGTTAATGAGTAAAACATCAGCATTCCAACTTTGAACAAGGAATAATATGTGCAGATGCACATATACATCAGAGGAATAAAAGCAAAGACCTAGGGGAAATATCACCAATCAATTTACGGAAAGCAGAAAAGATGTGGAGAAAATAGGCAGGTAAGAACTATTAGAGCTTATTGTTGCTATGCTTAAGTGTATTATTTGTTATATTATGTTAGGGGTATTATTATATTCTCTTTATTAGGCTCAATAATAAAAATAGGAGGAAAGATATAGTAAAAGTCAATAAGACAAAAACCTAAGGTTCTGTTTAGTAACTGTTTTCAAAAACCATTTTTTGTTCTCCATAATAAACAAATAAGAAAACTTGTTTGACAAACAAAAAATAAAAAATAGTTTTTAATTCTTAAAAACATAACATTTTTTAATTGTTTTCAGTTATTTTCAATTGTTTTCTAAAGATTGTTTTAAAAAATAATTATACAAATATAAAGAATGATTAACAAAATATTGTATATAAAAGTTATTTTTAAAAACATAGAAAACAAGTTAAAAACATTTCAGGTTCCCAAACAGACGTTTTCTACAAAACATCGGAGAACAGTCTTCAAAAACTATTCTCAAAAATTGCTTTGTAAAACTGTTTTCTAGAATTCCCAAACAGAACCTAAACCTCGCCCATCTTTTATTCCTCTTTTTTGCCTCCTCCTTCAACTCTAGAATCACAAGTTTATAGTTTCAACTTGGTATCAAAACACTATATATATGTATGCATGTATGTACATATGCATATATGATATAATGACATGTAGACGTCATGCTGAGACCATGATTATATCTTGCTGATGTCAGCATCTTAAGCCAAAATTTGCAGGTTAGGATCTACTAATTCTTCTGATATGGTAAGTTTTTGAAGCTGTTTGAAGTTGTTTGACTGTACTTTTTTTTTTTTTTTTTCCTATGATTCTCAGAATTTTAGCCCTCACCTTTTGGTTTTGAAATTTGAGGCTATTTTGGTGGATCTTTTAATTCAAGTCAGTCCCACATGATATGCTTGAGGATAATTAAATTACAGTTGTTTGCTGGTTTCTTGCATTTGGGGTGTTCTTTCATGATCTAGGATGTGTACATACTGTTTTGGGATTGCTGAAGGTTCTCTAGTACCGGTGCTAATCTTCCTTTTTATAACATTGAGCTATTAGTTTTATTCCATTTGAGAGTCTTTATTGTTGGTTCCTATGGTTCACAAGTTCTTTCCAAGTTGTTGGATGTTATTCCATGTTACATGGGTTCAGGGTATGGGTGTTGGTACATGTCTAGGTGTCAGATCCTTTGCACCCCTAAAACTTAAACAATGGGAGTTCGGCTGAAAAGGATCTCAACTATGGGTGCAAGTACTTGGATATGACATTAATGAAAACTAAATTAACACTAAACATAAGCATAGAAATAAAATAAGTTATCAATAATAATATATGGTTGAATGTAAGTAGAAAATATATTTATTATATCTTTTTCATTTTAACAAGATACTAAGCGTAATTTGATTTGTACATGAAAAACCTATTTATTAGAAGTCTTTTATTTCAATAGGATGCTAAGAAAAATCTTTAAGAAAGTTTATGTTGCATAATTAGTAAACTTTGATTGGTTTAAAACCATAAAAATTTATATGATTTTGTAATAAATATTTTCCAATACACTAGATGCTGCTAAAATGCAATTAATATTGAATTTCTTATCATGCAAATATTTTTGAATTTTTTATATTAATTATTATAATTTGTCTCTATATTTTTTAAGATATTAATTTTGATATTTAGCCTTAGATTTTTTATGCTATTAATTATTATATTTATCTTTAAATTTTATCTATTATAATTTAAAAAAAAATTAAGAAAGAGATAAAGCACTTCTTCCATTATTAGGGCTAGAAATTAATTTAAAAAAATCAATACTTTTTACTACAATTTATTATCTGATATAATTTAAAAAAAAAAAATTAAGAAAGAGATAAAGAGAAAAATAGTTATAAATGATGAATAGAAGCATAATTAAAAAAAAAAATGAAGAAAAAAAGCAATAAAGTAGTCACAAACTAAATAGTCGTAACTGATGCAATATAATCGTATCTAACATAGATCTCACACTCACACCAACGTTGACACAAGTATTTTAGTTGAAATTAATATGTCCAGACACATCACAAATGTTATTTGTTATGCTAAAGCTTGGAAATTTTTCATGACTAAAAAGAAATTGCATCTCCTCAAGGATGACGAAATATTAAATTTAGTTACATTGAAAAAATCAAACGGTATTAATTACCTTACTTAGGCCTATGCTTTTTAGATTTTTCTACTAGGATAGAAGAAATTCAAATACTTGACAAATAATCCCCTTTCAGATATAAAGGATAGGTGTTAGTATCTTCACTACTCGAATGCTAAGCAAAGGCACATGTAGTTGCACCTTAAACCCGTGTGACCTAAGGCATGATGAGAAGCATGCCTTGACTTGGAATAAGAGGTAAATGAAAGAGCATTGACACATAAGTTGGCTTAGATGCATGGGATGTGCTGCAACACATTTTTTTTTTTTGATAGGTAAAGTAAATTCATTAAGAGCCAATAGGCTAGAGAAAGGGTATACACGGAGTATACCAAATGAAAAGAAGCAAAAAGCAAAGGGACAAACAAGCCTGAACCTTACTTGGTGGCTAGCCTGTCTACGAAATCTATCAAAGACAAAGTGTGTTCCTCTATATACACCCCAGCCCAACTCACGAAAGTGTACAAAAAAATGGATCTAATATATTTGATCGTTCCTCTCAATATCATCGAAGGGTCTCCTATTCCTTTCTTTCCCGATGGTCCACATCAAGCAGAGGGAGGCAGCTCTCCAAGCTTTCTCCCTTTTCTTGCCCACAAAAGATTCATGCCAACCCAGGAGGTTTCTTTTCACAAAGGAGTGTATCACCCATTGCACCCCAAAAAGGGAGAAGATCAGAAGCCATAACATTCTGGCTTTCTCGCAAAACAGAAGAAGGTGATCTGTGGTTTCCTCCTCATATTTACACAAAAAACACCTATTGGGGATGCTTCAACCAAATCTCTTCAGGCAATCAGTGGTGAGTAGCCTGCTCCAAGGCGCCTCTCACCCAAAGAAGCTAGCCCTAATTGGAACCCAAGGCGTCCAAATAGTTCTAGCCGGGAAGGGGGGCTTTGTGCCCCTTGAGAGTAAGCTATAAAAAGACTTGACAGAAAAGGTCCCATTCTTGTTCTCTTTCCACCGGAGCAAGTCATCCACACCTCTTCTAATGGTCAAAGGATGAAGCTTGCTTAATAAGCTTTCTACTTCTCCCACCTCCCAATCATTAAGGTGTCTATTAAAACGAAGCCCCCAGCTACCCCCAACTTCGTCTTCCTCCCAAGCCTCAGCAACCTAGCCTTCTTTGTTGACGGAGAGATTAAACAAGACGGGGGAAGCTTCCTCCAGAGATTGATTTCCACACCACAAGTCCTTCCAAAACTTCACTCTAGTGCCTGCTGCAACACATAACCAAGGCCTGGCCGCCTAGCACAACAATACAACACACCACATGACATGCAAGCCTTGCATGGGTGGCTTGGCTTGGTCAAAAAATGAATTTTCAATTTCACTAATTTGGGAATTTCCTTCAAAGAGGAGGCTCTAAGAAGAATTCTCCAAGTCGTGGCAAATGGAAATGATTTTTCAAGAATTACTTCTGATTTTTGAAAAATCATTATTCCTACTCAAGCACTTATAATACTTTAAGAAAATTTGAAAATAGGCTTAAAATGCTCTTTGAGAACATCGTAGTTGAAAAGGATGGTGATCATGAGAAATGGCTAAGCTTGCATCCATACACAATGAAACACACCCAAGGGTACCCCTAAAGCGTCTACGAGGTTTAGATAGGCTAGGATAAGGTGCAATGCCTTGTGCAATAAATTGGTGTGCCAAAAGCACAATGTCAGGACACAAGACACATGGCTATATTAGTATGTGGGGCATTGCATGACACTAAGCCCAACACATCACTTGGCACCATCAGCACAATGTCATGGGCCACAACATGAGTAGACATGGGCATAATGTTATAGTATGGATGAGCAAGTCATTTTGCAGAACATGGTTTAGGTCACATGAGGCATTGCTAAGGCATGCCTAGTGCAAAAGTATAGTGTGGATGAGCAAGTCATGGTGCGGAATGTGGTTTAGGTTGCATGAGGCATGGCTAAGGCATGCCTAGTAGCAGAAGGGATAATACAATCACATGAGTCAAGCATCAAATGGAGTAACCAAGCCATGGTGCTAGGCTAAAGTGGTGCATACAAGCCTTGGCCCACACAAACAAGAGGTAAGCTCGAATTAACATCCATAGGGTGTTGACATGGGCTAAGAAATAGGTCATTGGTACAATGTCTGCATGGCACATGGAAGCAAGTTCATGTGACACCTAGAATTGGTCGAAGACCAAGCAAGGGGGTTGATGGAATCATGTGGGGCTTGACACCTTGTTGATATGAGGTGGTTACAAGATCAATGGCTAGATTGACACATGGCTAGGAGATCAAGATGTGGATTGTTAAGACATGCTTGCAAACATGCACCAAGAGGATCAAAACATGGGCTAACCTGTGGGATAAGTACCTAATAATGTGGGAAATTGGTTGACCTGTCATGAAGCTTAGTGCGGAACATGCTATGAACCTGGTCTAAGGGAGTTGGCCAGGCATGAGAAGCATGGGCATAATCTCCTACTACTACTTTAGTCAATTCAAATTAAGGCTACAACTTGGGTGGGTTGGTCAAGTTGATAGCTAACCCAAAACCAACTTGAAAACAATCAACCTGAACTCAATCCAACTCGATCTCTAACCCAAGATACTTAACCCAAGATACTTAACCCAAGCTCAATCTAACCTCATTTTTTCTAAGCTCAGGTTGATCGGATTGCGTGATTTAGAATCCATCCATAATATTCTTTAAAAAACTTTTTTGTATATATTTATACCAAAATTTAAATAGTAAAGAGGAAAAAAATTCAAGATAAAAAAAAAAAAAAAAAAGTAAAAATAAACGTATGTTTTTCTTTAAAAATAAAAAATAAATAGAGTAAAGTTTATGATATAATATAATTTGATATTTAAAAAAAAAAAACTAAAAAGAAACTAAATACTATTATATAGGATAGTATACATTATAAATATTATAAAAACATTAAATTAGGTTTGGATTAGGCTTCGGTTATTCGAATCTTGATCTGAACCCAACCCAAATTGAGCTCGAATGGAAAAAACCTAACCCGGCCCAATCCGAGTATTAAAAACGATTTCTCAAACCTGCCCAAACGTTGGGTTGGGTCGAGCCAACCTGCCCAAAGTTGCACCACTAATTCAAATAATGTTGCATGTGTCACTTAATCTACTTTGTCTTAGGTCATTCAATTTGGGCTAATTCTCAAATATCTATTCATTCATCGTTCTCTTCTTATTTCAAATGTGTTCAACTCATATTTTTTTACTTATGGTTCTTCTTAGTCTACTCTTAGGAAAGGTGTGTTACACCCTATCAAGTTGTTGTTGTCATCCTCTAGTCTTTATGTTCCTAATTGTTGAATTTTGGCATTCAAAGTTAGGGTTTTAATTTAGGAAAGTATTTTAGGAATAAAAAAGGAGAGATCATTTAGGATATTTCCTTAGGATTCAGTTTCCTATTTTTTTAGGAGAGAATCAAACTAGATAGATATTTTCTTATTCAGTCATTTGTGTATATATATATGTGTATGGTGTGTACCAAATAAATTAATAAAGGAATTCAGAAAATCTTCATGGTATCAGAGCCAGTTTTCTGAAACCCTAATCCCTTCTGGCCGCCTCTTATTCAGGCCATCATTCATTCCAGCCAAACCTCTCTGGCCATCACTCATTCCAGCCAAGTCTCTCTGGCCATCTCTTAATCCGACCATCTCTCTCTCTGGCCATCTCTCATTCCGGCCATCAGTCCCTGTTCTCAGGCCGGTATCTCTGGTTTTCTCCTCTTCCCTATTTCCAACAACCATATTCGGCTGTCTTCCTCATCTCCATGACAAAATACGGAATGACATCATCACAAGTATCCAGCGTCACGGCACCAGAATCAGGGGGCAGTTCTGAAATTCCAAACCTTGGTGGCAGTGATTCCTCTCCTATTCTCATCACAGGACACAAATTAAATGGCCATAACTATTTACAGTGGTCACAATCTGTGTTGCTATTCATTTGCGGTAAAGGAAATGATGAGTACCTCACTGGAGAAGCAGCCATGCCAGAAACTACAGAACCGGGTTTCAGGAAGTGGAAGATTGAAAACAGCATGATCATGTCATGGTTTATCAATTCCATGAACAATGACATAGGTGAAAATTTCTTACTGTTTGGGACTGCAAAGGACATATGGGATGCAGCCAAAGAAACTTACTCAAGTTCTGAAAATACTTCAGAACTTTTTCAGGTTGAATCAGCCGCCCTACATGACTTCCGCCAAGGAGAGCAGTCAGTTACTCAGTATTACAACACACTCACAAAGTATTGGCAGCAACTTGACTTATTCGAGACTCACTCATGGAAATGTTCAGATGATGCAGCACCATACAAGCAGATTGTGGAACAAAAGAGATTGTTCAAGTTTTTCCTAGGACTAAACAGGGAATTGGATGATGTTAGAGGCCGAATCATGGGCATTAAACCCCTACCAAGTCTCAGGGAGACTTTTTCAGAGGTTAGGCGTGAAGAAAGTAGAAAGAAAGTGATGATGGGATTCAAAGAGCAACCTGCCCCAACATTGGATGCCTCTGCCCTTGCTGCTCGGTCATTTAATAGTAGTGGTGGAGATCGTCAGAAACAGGATAGGCCTTGGTGTGATTATTGTAAGAAACTAGGCCATTATAAGGAGGCTTGCTGGAAGCTTCATGGCAAACCAGCTGATTGGAAACCAAAGCCACGGTTTGACAGAGATGGCAGAGCACACGTGGCTGCCAACTCTGAGAGCACATCTGTTCCTGAGCCGAGTCCATTCAACAAAGAGCAGATGGAGATGCTACAGAAACTATTAAGCCAAGTTGGCAGTGGCAGTACTACCGGGACAGCCTTTACTGCTAATCGAGGAGGAATGAAGTCGTGGATAGTGGACACAGGTGCTTCTGATCACATGACAGGAGATGCTGTCATTCTTCAAAATTACAAGCCAAGTAATGGTCATTCATCCGTCCATATTGTTGATGGTTCAAAGTAAAAAATTGTCGGGATAGGTTCCATAAAACTTACTAAAGAATTGTATCTTGACTTTGTCCTCCATGTTCCAAACTTGGATTGTAATCTTTTGTCCATTAGCAAATTGGTCTGTGATCTCCAATGTGTTATTAAATTTTATCCAAACTCATGTGTTTTTCAGGACTTGAAATCAAGGAAGATGATTGGCAGTGCTGAACTGTGTTCCGGGCTCTACCTCCTCCCATGTGGCCGATTCTCAAACCAAGTCTCTCAAGTAAGTTGCGTACAATCTCAGAGTCTGTTAAAGTCTTTCAATTCTATGTCAAATTCTAAGGTCAATAAAGATAGTGAGATTATAATGTTACACTATCGCTTTGGTCATCCTAGCTTTGTTTACCTTGCAAAATTGTTTCCCAAATTATTTATCAATAAAAATCCAGCATCTTATCACTGTGAAATTTGTCAGTTTGCAAAGCATACTCAAACAATATATCCTCCAATCCCATACAAACCTTCGACTATTTTCTCTTTAGTACATAGTGATGTGTGGGGTCCTTCACGGATAAAAAATATTTCTGGCACTCGATGGTTTGTGACATTCGTTGATGATCATACACAGGTAACATGGGTTTTCCTTATGAAAGAAAAGTCAGAGGTCGGGCACATTTTTCAAACCTTCAATCTTATGGTTCAAAATCAATTCAATTCCAAAATTCAGGTCCTCAAGTCAAATAATGCAAAGGAATACTTTACTAGTAGTCTCAGTACCTATCTTCAAAATCACGGCATTATCCACATAAGTTCTTGCGTTGACACCCCACAACAAAATGGGGTGGCTGAACGCAAGAATAGACATCTCTTGGAGGTTGCCCGGTGCCTTATGTTTTCCTCTAATGTTCCAAACTATTTCTGGGGAGAAGCCATTCTCACAGCTACCTATTTGATTAACCGTATGCCATCCAGAGTGCTTACCTTTCAATCCCCACGTCAACTTCTCTTAAAAAAATTCCCTCACACTCGTGCAGCCTCTTCTGAGTTATCACTCAAAGTATTTGGTTGCACGACATTCGTTCATGTGTATCCTCAAAATCGTAGCAAATTTGCTCCTCGAGCCAATAAGTGCATTTTCCTAGGGTATTCTCCAACCCAAAAAGGGTACAAATGCTATTCTCCAACCAACAAAAGATTTTATACCACCATGGACGTCTCTTTCTTTGAACATGTCTTCTTCTATCCCAAATCTCATGTTCAGGGGGAGAGCATGAATGAACATCAAGTTTGGGAGTCTCTTCTTGAGGCTGTACCTTTTTCTCACTCAAAGTCACCAAATCCTTCCCAATCCGCGCCCACTGAGTTGTCCACACCCATGCCGTCATCAGTCCAGCCAGCCCAGCCCACAAATGTTCCTTCTCCCGTGACCATCCAGTCTCCTACGCCTATTCAACCTATAGCCCCACAACTTGCTAATGAGAACTTACAAGTATACATCAGGAGGAGGAAAAGACAGGAATTAGTGCACGGATCACAGCCAACATGTGGCCAATATATTGACTCCATTTCAAGTCTACCTGAAGAGAACATAGGTGAGAATAGGGCTGGAGAGGTGTCAATTCCCAGCATTGATGATTCTACTCTGCCGATTGCATTGAGGAAGGGTGTTAGGAGATGTACAGATCATCCAATTGGGAATTATGTTACGTATGAAGGGCTATCACCATCTTACAGAGCATTTGCTACTTCTCTTGATGATACTCAGGTTCCCAACACAATACAAGAGGCATTCAAAATTTCAAAATGGAAGAGGCAGTACAAGATGAGATTGATGCACTTGAGAAGAATGGGACATGGACTATCACAGATTTGCCGATTGGGAAGAGGCCCGTGGGGTGCAAGTGGATTTTCACCATAAAATACAAAGCAGATGGATCAGTCGAGAGATTCAAGGCTCGTTTGGTAGCTAGAGGGTTTACACAATCCTATGGGATAGACTATCAGGAGACTTTTGCTCCTGTTGCAAAACTGAACACTATTAGGATTCTTCTCTCATTGGCTGTCAATCAAGATTGGTGCTTGCAACAACTGGACATAAAAAATGCGTTTCTAAATGGTGACCTAGAAGAGGAAGTCTACATGGAAATACCACCTGGTTTCGAAGGAAGTATGGCAAAGAATCAGGTTTGCAAACTCCAAAAATCCTTATACGACCTTAAACAATCTCCCCGAGCCTGGTTTGATAGATTCACAAAGGCAGTCTTGAAGCTGGGCTACAAACAAGGTCAGGCTGATCATACTCTATTTGTCAAGAAGTCTCATGCCGGGAAAATGGTCATATTGATAGTCTATGTCGATGATGTTATTCTATCTGGGAATGATATGGAGGAATTACAGAATTTGAAGAAGTATTTGTCAGAAGAGTTTGAAGTTAAAGACCTTGGAAATTTGAAATATTTCCTTGGTATGGAAGTGGCTAGATCAAGAAAGGAAATTGTAGTCTGTCAAAGAAAATACATACTCGACCTTCTTAAGGAGACCGGTATGCTTGGATGCAAACCAATTGATACTCCTATGGATAGTCAGAAGAAACTTAGTATCGAGAAAGAGAGTACACCGGTAGACAGGGGGAGATATCAGCGACTCATCGGGCGCTTGATTTATCTTTCACACACTCGGCCAGATATTGGCTTTGTGAGTGTTGTAAGTCAATTCATGCACAACCCCACTGAGGAACACATGGAAGCAGTCTACATGATTCTTAGATATTTAAAAATGACACCAAGGAAAGGTCTATTATTCAGAAAGACAAAGAATCGTGACACTGAAGTATACTTAAATGCGGATTGGGAAGGAAACATCATTGATAGGCGGTCCACTTCTGGATACTGTTCTTTTGTTTGGGGAAATCTTGTTACCTGGAGGAGTAAGAAGCAATCAGTTGTAGCCAGAAGTAGTGCAGAAGCTGAGTACAGAGCTCTAGCACAGGGAATCTGTGAAGGGATTTGGATAAAAAGGGTTCTTAGTGAACTAGGACAAACGAGTTCATCTCCGATTCTGATGATGTGTGATAATCAGGCAGCTATAAGCATAGCAAAGAACCTCGTGCATCATGACAGGACCAAGCACGTTGAGATTGACAAACACTTCATCATAGAGAAGGTGACTAGTGAGATGGTTAAATTGAACTACGTTCCTACCAAGCACCAAACCGCAGACATCCTCACCAAAGCTTTACCTAGGCCTAACTTCGAAGACTTAACTTGCAAGTTGGGATTATATGATATATATTCTCCAGCTTGAGGGGGAGTGTTGAAATTTGGCATTCAAAGTTAGGGTTTTAATTTAGGAAAGTATTTTAGGAATAAAAAAGGAGAGATCATTTAGGATATTTCCTTAGGATTCAGTTTCCTATAATTTAGGAGAGAATCAAGCTAGATAGATATTTTCTTATTCAGTCATTTGTGTATATATATATGTGTATGGTATGTACCGAATAAATTAATAAAGGAATTCAGAAAATCTTCACTAATGTTCCATTTAATTTACTTTATGTAAATAAACTTCCTAAAAACTTAAATTTTACAGCAATTTTTTATACTAATTCATGCATTTTTTAAGACCTAACAACAAAAAAGATGCTTGGTTTAGGATGTGAGAAAGATGGATTGTATCATCTAGATCTTAGAGAACCTACTTCTTCAATATTGAGTGCTATCTTCCTCCCCTCTTCAATGACATTGTCATTTAGGTCATCCATATTTAGCAAAGTTGTGTTTAATTATACCCATATTGAGTCATGTGTCTAGTTTAGAATCTAAAGCTTGTCATTGGGGTTAGCATAGGCATAGGCATCAGTTTGAGCCTTTTGATGTAGTCCACATAGACATTGGGTCTATATCAAACTCTTAGTTTGTATGAATTTATTTATTTTGTTATATTTGTTGTTGATTTCTCTCAAATGACCTGGATGTCTTTAATGAACAAGCGATGTGAATTACCTTATATTGTCTTCAAAATTTTACAATGACATTCTTGTTCAATTTGGTAAAAGGCATCAAAGTTATTCAATCCCATAATGTGTCAGGGTATGGCTCATACTACCTTTGAGAAGTTATGGATTCCTCCCTTCTTCAAGAAATGGATCTAGATATTCTTACACCCATATTGATGCACTGTGACAATTACACACTTATCGTTTTTGCTAATAATTCTGCCTTTCAAGCGCATACCAAATGTACAGAAGCTGATTATCATTATATTCGAGATTTGTTAATGAGCAAGCAAATTGTTACATCTTATATTAGATTAGACGACCAGTTGGAAGACATTCTCATGAAACCATTGCCTCGCAATACATTTCAGTGCTTGTGTTCCAGGCTAAGCATAGCTCAGGGGGGAGTGTTAAAGTTCATTATTGAAACAATAGGGTTCATCATTGCCTATAGTACATTAGAGATATTATAGTAATCTTCTCCTTTTAAAACTCAATAATATAAATAGGTAGAGAGGTGTAGAAAAAGAAAATAAAACAAAAACCTAAACCTCTCCTCCTTCGAAACGCTAAAATTGCAAGTTCATAGTTTCAACTAGAACCATGTACATACCTATAAGCATGACACAAAATAAAATGGACATGTGGATAACAACCCTAAGGCCGATGGAAAACAATTTAATGCACCCATCATACAAGTCCAGTACAAAAAGGATAACAATAAAAAGTTTGAATTATACAAGACCACCATGTGCTTAGGCTTTAATGCTAGAAATAATAATCACAAACAGGAGAGGTGCACATAGAGAAGTCAGGTTAAAAGATCAGAGACTAAGAAAAAAGGTTAAAAATAATGTGCAAGTTCAATGAAAAAGAAGAGATTCCATACTCATACCCAAAAAAAATCAGTTCAGTTGGAGATATACAAGACACATTACAACTAGAAGGGGGAAAAAAAGTTTGAATTCTTTTTTTTTTTTTTTTTTGATAGGCAGCAACTCTTGTTCATTTGACAAATTTAGGACTTACTTAGGATAATCTTTTACCTTTTGGCCTTAGAAAAAGCTGAAGCTAAAGCCCTAATCTCAAAGAAGCAATCCTAATTTATGGAAAGTTTGATTAAATGATAAACAACTTCAAGCATGAGTTAAAAGAAGATTTATTCGAGAAGCAACACTATATACTTGCCTCCATATTAAGTTCTTTTTAGTGCTAAAAGCACAAATAAAAAAAAAAACACATAAGCCCCGTATGAGATTGCTTCTCATTTTTTGCTTTAGCTAAAAGCTAGAATCTGAAGCTAACACCATGATTTTAAAGCAGCAATGCTAGTAATATGGAAGTTCTATTAAACATGAAACAGTCTTCAACACAAGCCAAAGAAGGGCTTCTATCAATTAAGTTCTCTTTTAAGCCAAAAGCTATTTGAATAAACTAACCCAAAGACAGAAGAACTCTCCTTGTACTTCAAAAATGGTATTGCCTTCCAAAAAGCAATAAACAAGGCCTAAAGGTAGCTGGTAGCATTGTTCCAACTTAAAGATCTAGGACAATCTCCAATTCATTTCTTCAAATTCTGAAGAACCTCTCATATTCAATTGATTTCTTATCCACCATTTTCAATATTCCATTAGGTTTATTTATGCTTAAACAAGATAACAAGAATCTCAAGTGATGAGAATTACCACAAACCCTACAATTTTACACAAGCACCAAGGCATGCCTTGATGAGTGAATAGCCACCTAGGGGTTGCCTAGATGAGAGAGTAGCCACCTAGGGTTTGGGAACCACTCACAAAGTTGTGTGAGCACTAGCTAGGTTCACTATAGATAAATCAAGGTCTAGATCAATGCCTGGCATGAAAATAAAAGACCATTTTCTTATTTATAAAGTAATAAAATAGGGCAGTTTAGATAGGCATATTCACGCACATAATCAGATACAATTCACAAATACATATGCATGTGAAACTGTCTATGTAAATATGGTCACATATACACATATGGTACATACATAGTGATTCAAGTGCTTTTTTTCTTTTTAATTTTTTTGGAAGGAATTCTGCTCTAGGATCCAAATATGTAGAATCAAGTGAGATGTTTGCTTCTAAAGATATGAAAAATATTTCTCCTCGCAAGGTGAGATGTCCATGTCATTCAAAATGTGTATCTATGCAAAAAATTCTTTCTTATTTTTTGGTAGGTTTATATCCATTTAAAATTTCAAAGTCTACCTGCACAAGAACCTCTTGCTGCCCCACAGAGTTTATGACAATTGAAAAAAGTGACAGATGAACACTTGGCAGTAGGGTTGCCTCTGCTAAAAGAATGGCAGCTGACATGCAACCAAGTATAATAGCCAAGAGTTTCTCAAGCTGCTTCCTCACTATGCACAGCCAGATTAATTCTGCAAGGAACCAGCATTTCTTTTAGGAAGTTGTAAAGCCTACAATATCTATTTTAATATAATGAAAAACAAACAGGATTCATGATATGAACCCAATAGGTTGGAATAAACCACAGATAACAAATGAATGAATAAACAAAACAAATCTGATAACCCCTAACATATAAGCATAACAAAATAGAGGGCGGGGAGAGGAAGACAAATTTGATAGATGCACATATAAATATAAGGTGAGAGCAATATGATGGTATTTACATAGTGTTTATTCCAGAACCAGCCAACTAAAAAATATCACGAGACATAATTTATGCATTGATCTTTTTCTTTTATAAAAAAGTAAGCCAAAATTGAAGGAAGTGGCCAAAAGCCTGAATTGAACATTGCTAGAACCCATAAAATTTTAAGCAACAATAACACTAAAAAGATTAATTTCTCATTCTCTTTGCAAACCAAAAATTAAAACAGAGGTTTCAATGAATATTATAATTACCCATTGTATCAAAGAAGGACCCTAATCGGCCAGTACGAGAAGGTCTGAGGGTTGAAACATATTTCCTGCAACAAAAGTATATGAATGTTCATGGTCAAACAAAACAACCTGAAACAAATACCACTTCTTAAAATAGAAAGTAATCACACAAATAATTTGCGACCAATAGTGATGCGTATGATTTGAAATATTGCAGATTATTTGTTCAGAGCTTTTAATTTAAATAAAATCATTTGTAGTGTCAAACCAGGATTGTATAGGAAGAGATGGACACAAAACAGAGAGGCTTCATTCTTCCAATAGTATGCTACATATTGTTGCAATTCAAAAAAATAAAAATAAAGAATAGTATTGTCATTCCATTCATTCTTGGGAAAATGGGTAACATCCACCCAAAAAATCTTTCCAAAATAATTTTAAAAAAAATGAATTATTGTCAATTTAGATACACTACCTATTTTCTGTTTTTAAAATCAGAAATTACCGTATAAAAGTAGCACATCTTGTACAAAAAGTATAGATTTTACCTTATATCTTTAAAAATCACTTTCTGAAATTTTAAAATTTGAGGGAGTAAAGATTTTTTAATTACCATAATTTTTTTAAACAATTTTTAAAACCATTGCTTGTTCAATGTAAACCTCTAAGAGTTATTGTATTTCATATAAAAGTTACTACCGTTTTCTGATTTTAAGAATAGAAAGCAATAAGTATACCCGGATAAACACTAAATTTTAAAATTTCATTCCAATTTTTCAGAAAAAGCAAACAAATACTAGATATGAAACAACACCAACAATCTAGTAATGGAAAATTAGAAATATGGAGAAAAATTGAAATACTAAAGCGGTTAAATCAAAACCATCCTAAACTTGTTCATAATGAACCCTCAAACATCATTCCAGAAAGCAACCCTCTATTGTATTTTAATTTTAATATACATGTTCTATGTCTAGATTAATTGGCCTAGACACAATTTTTTTTTTTTTTATTTATAGATAAACACTCAAAAAAAAAAAAATATTAAGAAACAAAGGCGCCTAAAAGGCAACCCAAAGCATACAGGAAGTATACAAGAGGCGCCAAAAGGTAAGAACAAAAAGAAGCAAAAACTCACCAGCCCTCATCGAGAACTCAACCAATCAAAAAGGTTGATTAAAGGTAAAAGTCCTACATCTAAACAAGACTTAGACCAAGACCAAAGATTACAAACAAATGAATATTTCATCCTTTGAATCGAAATATCCTCGTTATCAAAAGCTATATTGTTTCTTTCCTTCCAAACCAACCAAAATAAACAAAGAGGAGTTTTCATCCAAGCCTTTCTATGTTTCTTGCCCACAAAAGAGCCATGCCAACCTAGAAAAGTATCTCTATCCGAAAGTGGTAGGACCCACATCACACCAAACAGTGCAAAATAAAGCTCCCGCAAAACCCTCACCTTGGACCAATGGATAAGAATGTGATTAATCGTCTCCTCTTCATCACAACAAAGGAAACATCTATTAGCTATGTTCCACCCCCTCCTTTTGAGTTGATCTAGGGTTAGGACCTTCCCCCACGAAGCTTCCCAAGCAAAGAAACCCACCTTAGTAGGAACACAAGGGCTACAAATGATGTTCCAAGAAATTTTTGTATAAAAACGAAGAATGAGAGCTAGGAGAGCAGTTGGTGGCCCCAGGGGAGGAAGAAGCTGGTTTGGGGTGGAGTCCAAATCTTTCGAGATTCTGGTTGAGGAGTTCGGAGGAAAGTTGAAAGGGTGCATATGGGAGAGAAGTAAAGGTATTTCCTCTTGGATTAGATTCGGGGATGCGAGCCTTCGGTGCTTACTGGATGGAGTAGAAACCTACTGCAGAGAGTATAGTAATCGAGGAGGGGCCATTGGCTGGGAGGAGGAGAACAGGAAATACAAGCTGGAGCGAAGGTTGAATGAGGCTGGGAGGTTCATTCTTTGCTCAGTGAGTGATTCTGAATCAAAAAAGTTCAAATTAATCTTTCCAGAGGGGAAGGGACAGTCTCTGGGATGGAATTTATTGGTCGAGAGATTGAGAGACCTTGGAGTGGCTCCTTCTGGTGTCTTTCTGGATACCAAAGGACCAGAGGACTCGACGAGGGAGAAAGGAGTATCGAAGGTGCAGTGGCGGGAGAAAGGGGTAGAGCTGAAATCCTATGCAGATGCTGTTAAGATAAGTCCAAGAAGGGTAGGACAATCTGTCTGGTTAGAGGTGGGGGAAAGAGAGGTGCGAGAAAGGATTGATCAGTTGAGACAGTGCTTGGTAGGGTGGTAGGGACTCAACTCAGTTCCCGTACCTGAGTTGGAGTATGTTAGGAGATGGGCGGTGCAGCATTGGGCTTTGAAGGGGAATCTAAGGGTTGCTATGATAGGCAGGGGATTATTGTTATTTGAGTTCGAGTCTTCAAGGGAGGCTGAACGTGTTTTAGCTAGAGGTGTAAGAAACATTAAGGAGAATGTTATTGTTTTGAATAGATGGAACCCTGAGGTGGGGTGTCTCTGTAAGGATTCAAGCGCGAAAGAAGCCTGGGTAAGGGTGGTTGGGCTCCCCCTTCACTTGTGGAGCACGGAGATTTTTAAAAGAATAGGGGATGGGTGTGGAGGCTTTGTTGCTATGGATGATATTTCGTTGTCTTCGTCTGAGATGCAGTGGGCTCGGATTCTTGTGAAATGGGTGGATTGGGAGCTTCCTAGCTCTATCCAAATTGTTGTGGGGTCGGGTTGTTATTCCCTGCAACTTTGGTGGGAGCTCCCTCCTTGGTTCTCGCAGGTGGTGCCGGCGGGAAGCAGCAACGGGGAGGGTGGTTCAAGGGGTGGAGAAGAAGATGGTGGAAGTCAAAGGGGGAAGGTGGAGCAGTGGAGAGTACAGCAGGGTAGGTGTGTCGTGTCGCCCTCTGGTGTGATCTCTGATGCAGGTGCTGCAGTGGAGGGTAGGGTAGGTTCGGCTGATGGACGTGGGAGAGGGGACAAGCAACCTGCTTGTCATTCGTTGGATGGCTCTGTTTTTGGGCCATATTCTGGGCCCATTGGGGTGATCCAGGGCCCCTCCTTTGAAAGTGGGGTGAGCCAGGGCCCTCTTAATGATAATCTAAAGAGTGTAGGCCTCAAATCCAAGCCCATCAACTCTCCTGCTAAGTTGGGCTACAGAGAAGGGGAAGAGGATGCGGGCTTTGGGCTCGAAGGGCTCGTAGCAGAGGCTGGAGAGTCTTTAATAGGGGAAGGTTCTTTGGCTTCTCGTCCTAGGGCAAGTTCGACAAGCTTGGAGGGAGATGCAGATGGAGTCGCCGACACCCTTGAGCCTGGGGTTGATCCTTCAGCCTCTCGTCTTAGGGTTCTAGCGAAAAGCTTGGCGAGTGACGCTGACCCTTTTGTCGGCATGTCTAGAGTTCCGAAGCCGATGGAAGTCGCCGAGGCGGGAAGAGGGGAGATGACCGACGAAGCGCTGCGTGTCGAAGCATCCAGGTATGACGACATTCCTTTGCCTTCTGTGGGGGGTCGGGAGTTCTCTTCTTCTTCTCTCTCTTCTGGGTTTGCTCGGGCTGGAGCGAAGGAGGCGGCCTTGTCTGGGTTGATCTCAGTGACTGAGGGAGAGGACCAGCTTCCTTTGAGCATCATTCTGGCAGATGGAAGTTCTGGGGAAATGGATACCGAGGGGGAAAAATCTTCTGGTGGTGACGAAGGAAGGGGTGAGGCTGAGGTTTTGTTACAAGATTTGGTAGAAAAAGGAGGTCGGTGGGACGACAGTTGTTTGGCGAGATTCAGTAAGTTCCTGGGTTTTTCGACGGATGGTATTGAAGGTGAAATATTGAATCTGCTCCTAAGGACTAAAAGAAGAAGAGAGCAGAATATCAAGAAAGAGATTTCAGGATCCACTAAGTTTGATCGTGAGTTGAAAAAATTGGAGTGGTCCGTTAATTATAATGGTGCGAAGAAGAGGAATTCTTTGGCCAGAGTTGGTGGGGGTAGTACTTCGGACCCTAAATGAAGATAAAGATTCTATCATGGAATGTTAGAGGGGCCAATGATAGGGCCAAAAGGAAGGTTATTAAGGCTTTAATCAGGTCGCAAAGAGCGGACTTGGTATGTTTGCAGGAGACCAAAATTCAAGATATGTCCAGGGAGATTGTCCATAGTCTTGGAGTGGGAAGATTTTTAGGCTGGGATGCTATGAGTGCTAGAGGGGCTGTTGGTGGGGTCGTAGTGTTTTGGGACAAGAGAGTCCTGGAGTTAGTAGGCATGGAGGTGGGGCTATTCTCTATTTCGTGCCGTTTCAAAAACTGTGAGGATGGCTTCTTGTGGACCTTTACGGGAGTGTATGGACCCACCTTGAAACGTAATAGGGAGCTGTTTTGGGAAGAATTGGGTGCCATTCGAGGGTTATGGTCAGATCCTTGGTGTATTGGTGGGGATTTCAATGTGGTCAGATTCCCCAGTGAGCGTAGTAGAGAAGGCAGAATCACTGGTTCTATGAGAAGATTCTCGGAGGTGATTGAGGAGTTGGCCTTGAGGGATTTACCTCTCCTTGGGGGGCCGTTCACGTGGACTGGAGGGCTGAATGGTCTCTCCAGGTCTAGGCTGGATCGTTTTCTAATTTCGGAGGAGTGGGAGAATCAGTTCAGTGGGGTAATCCAGTGTTCTCTTCCAAGACCGGTGTCTGATCACTTCCCCATTCTGTTAGATGGGGGAGGAGTGAGGAGAGGTCCAACTCCGTTTCGTTTTGAGAACATGTGGTTAAAGGAAAACGGGTTTAAGGATCTGTTAAAAGGCTGGTGGCAAGGATTCAGTTATAATGGGTCCTATAGTTTTATTCTGACAGAAAAATTAAAGGCTTTAAAAATTAAATTGAAGGAGTGGAATTCGGCAGTCTTCGATAAAGTTGGAGTGAACAAGAGGCTAGCT
This sequence comes from Vitis riparia, assembly GCF_004353265.1. Lineage (NCBI taxonomy): Eukaryota > Viridiplantae > Streptophyta > Magnoliopsida > Vitales > Vitaceae > Vitis > Vitis riparia. Next base: position 7,317,793 of record NC_048437.1, read on the forward strand.
TTGGATAAGGTGTCTTACTGGGATAATCAGGAGAGGCTAAGAGTTTTAAGTGACTGGGAGTTAGAAGCGAGAAAGGAGGCTAAGGAGGACTTCAAGAAATGGGTGCTGATGGAGGAGATTTCGTGGAGACAAAAGTCAAGACAGGTTTGGCTGAAGGAAGGAGACAAGAACACGGGATTTTTTCACAAGATGGCAAATTCCAACAGAAGGAAGAATTGCCTGAAAAAAATTAAAGTCAATGGCACCTGGTTGTCAGAAGAGCAGGATATTCAAAGGGGAGTGGTGAGGGCCTTTCAGTCTCTTTTATCGGATCCAGGTGGCTGGCGCCCTAGTGTGAACAATCTTGAGTTTGACAGCATTGGGGCAGAGGAGGCAGCTAGGCTGGAGCTAATGTTCACTGTGGAGGAGGTTTTCCTGGCTCTTTCAGAGTTGAATGGGGACAAAGCCCCTGGTCCGGATGGGTTTACCCTAGCCTTCTGGCACTTTTGCTGGGACTTCGTCAAAGACGAGATTATGGGATTTTTCAAAGATTTCTTTGAGAGGGGAAAGTTTGTCCGAAGTCTAAATACCACCTTCCTTGTCTTAATCCCAAAAAAGAGCGGGGCTGAAGACTTAACCAATTTTAGACCCATCAGCTTGGTGGGAAGCCTCTACAAGCTGCTTGCAAAGGTCTTAGCCAATAGATTGAAAAAGGTTGTGGGAAAAGTGGTTTCTACTACCCAAAATGCATTTATTGAAGGTAGGCAGATTCTTGACGCAGCGTTAATAGCCAACGAGGTTATAGACTCCTTGCTGAAGAGGAAGGAAAGTGGGGTGCTTTGCAAATTGGATTTAGAGAAGGCCTACGATCGTATCAATTGGGAATTTTTGCTGACAGTGATGCAAAAAATGGGCTTTGGGGAGAAATGGGCTGGGTGGATCAAATGGTGCTTATCCACAGCGTCGTTTTCTGTTTTGATCAACGGCTCTCCAACCGGTTTTTTCCGAAGCTCTAGGGGGTTAAGGCAAGGGGACCCCCTATCCCCTTATCTTTTTGTTTTAGGCATGGAGGCTTTGTCTAGCCTCATTAATAGGGCAGTGAGAGGGGGTTATCTTACGGGCTGCTGGGTTAGGGGAAGGGAAGGAGCAGGAATTCAAGTCTCACACCTGTTGTTCGCTGATGACACACTGGTCTTCTGCGAGGATTCCCAAGAGCAAATGGCTTTTTTAAGTTGGTTGCTTTTGTGGTTTGAAGCCACTTCCGGATTGCGCATTAATCTGAATAAAAGTGAAATTTTGCCGGTGGGTAGAGTGGAGAACGCGGATTTACTAGCGGCTGAACTGGGCTGCAAGGTGGGATCTCTCCCTTCTACCTATTTGGGGCTCCCTTTGGGTGCTCCGCATAAGTCGGTGACGGTTTGGGACAGAATGGAAGAGAGGATGCGCAAGAGACTTGCCTTATGGAAGAGGCAATTCATTTCCAAGGGTGGAAGAATCACTCTCATTCGGAGCACTTTGGCGAGTATGCCAACCTACCTCATGTCCTTAATGCGTATACCAAGAGTGGTTAAATTAAGACTTGAGAAGATTCAAAGGGATTTCCTTTGGGGAGGGGGAGCGATAGAGAAGAAGATCCACCTAATAAAATGGGGTATTGTTTGTTCTCATAAGAAGAAGGGTGGGTTGGGGATTAGAGACCTCTCTACCCTTAATAGGGCCCTCCTATGCAAATGGAGTTGGCGGTTTGCGGTTGAAAGGAATTCCTATTGGAAACTTATAATTGACACGAAGTTTGGGGTTGATAGAGGAGGTTGGAGCACTTGCGGGAGTAGGGAGGGATTTGGGGTGGGGCTATGGAAAGAAATCAGCAAGGAAGGACTGTTGTTGCTTAAAAACGTTTCTTTTTCGGTGGGGGATGGTAAAAGGGTGAGGTTTTGGAAAGATACTTGGTGCGGGAACACTCCTCTTTGTGAGGCCTATCCCTCTTTGTTTGATTTAGCGGTTTCTAAAGACGTGAGGGTTGCGGACTATTGGGATTCAACGGGGGAAGTGGGTGGGTGGAACCCCCGCTTCCTTAGACCCTTCAACGATTGGGAGGTGGAGGAAGTGGAGAGATTCCTTTGGATCATTCAAGGAAAGAGGTTGAATGCTGGTTTGGAGGATAGGATGGTGTGGAATGAGACGAAAGATGGGATTTTCTCCGTAAAATCCTGTTTCAATATTCTGGACCATAGCAGTGCAGTCCCGTTTCCATGGAGAATTATTTGGAGTTCGTTTGTTCCTTCCAAGGTGGGCTTCTTTGCATGGGAAGCTTCTTGGGGGAAGGTGCTCACTCAAGACCAACTAAAGAGGAGGGGCTGGAAGTTAGCTAACAGGTGTTCCTTGTGTTGTGATGAAGAAGAGACGATAAATCACATCCTTATTCACTGTTCTAAGGCGAAGGTTTTGTGGGACCTCTTGTTCTCCCTATTTGGTGTTAATTGGGTCCTCCCGTTATCGGTTAGAGACACTCTTTTAGGTTGGCATGCTCCCTTTAAGGATAAGAATCATAGTAAGGTTTGGCGGGCAGCTCCTCTTTGCTTATTTTGGATGGTATGGAAGGAAAGAAATAGGATAGTTTTTTATAATGAGGCCCTATCTCTTCAAAGGTTGAAAAATTCCTTCATTTGTAATCTCTTACTTTGGGCTAATGCCTCCATAGTTGAAGGTCCCTTTTCTTTGTTTAATTTTGTGGACTGGTTGGGTTCTTGTTGAGGGCTGGTAAGGGTTTGTCCTTTTTGTTTCCGGTTTTTTGTAGGTGATGATTGTATACTCCCTGTATACTCTGGGTTACCTTTATTGCCCTTTTCTAATATATTTCTGTGCGTTTATCTATCAAAAAAAAAACAAATGATGTTCCACGAAAACGGGATTGCACATCTAGGCTCAAGAGTACTATAAAGGGATTTAACAGAAAAATTCTCATTCATTGTCTCTTTTCACACCACCCTATTCTCATCTGAACAAACAATTGCCCACTTTACAAGATGGGGCTTCTTCTCTAAATCTCCCCCACCCCAAAGAAAGTCCCTTTAGATTTGCTCTAGTCTAAATTTAACAACTCTTGACATACGCATCAAAGACATGATATAAATTGACATGTTAACCAAAGTGCTTCGAATGAGAGTAATTTTTCCTCCTTTAGAAATGAATTGTCTCTTCCACAAGGCTAGTCTTTTTCGAATCCTCTCCTCCACACCATCCCAAACCTCCATTGATTTGTGCAGAACACACAAGGGGAGCCCCAAGTAAGTGGAAGGAAGAGCTCCCACTTTGCAACCGAGTTCTAGGCCCAACAACTCTACATTCTCTACTCTTTCCACCGGCAAAATTTCACTCTTATCCAAATTGATTCTCAGCCCTGAAATGGCTTCAAACCACATTAACAACCAACTTAAAAATGTCATCTGCTCTTGGGAAGCATCACAGAAAACCAGCGTATCATCAGCGAACAGCAGGTGGATAATTGGAACCTTGTCACCACCTATTCCCCTTATCCTACAGCCTGTTAAGAATCCCCCCTTGGTGCTCTATTTATGAGACAACTTAAGACCTCCATCCCGATCACAAATAAGTAAGGAGATAGAGGGTCCCCTTGCCTCAGTCCCCTAGTGCTGTGAAAAAAACACGTTGGCGAGCCATTAATCAAAACGGAATACGTTGCAGTGGATATACACTAACTAATCCAGCCAGCCCATTTCTCCTCAAAACCCACTTTTTGCATCACTAGCAACAAAAAAATTCCAATTTATATGATTGTATGCCTTCTTCATATCCAACTTACACAGCACTCCACTTTCATTCCTTTTCAGCATAGAATCTATAGCCTCATTAGCAATTAACACAGCATTGAGAATTTGTCTTCCTTCAACAAAAGCGTTTTGGGATGAGGACACCACCTTTCCCATGACCTTCTTTAGCCTTTTAGCCTATTAGCCAAAACCTTTGCTAGCAGTTTGTACAATCCTCCCACCACACTGATGGGTCTATAGTCTCTCAGATCATCTGCCCCACCTTTTTTAGGAACTAAAACCAAGAATGTGGTATTCAAGCTCCTAACAAATCTTCCTCTCTCATGAAATTCTTTTAAGAAATCCATTATCTCATCTTTTATGAATTCCCAACAAAACTGCCAAAAAGCAAGGGGGAACCCATCCAAACCAGGCGCCCTGTCCCCATTCAACTCTAAAAGGGCAAAGAAAACCTCTTCCACAAAGAACACCTCCTCCAAACTGGCTACCTCCTCAACCCCAATTCTATCAAAATCCAAACCGTTCAAACTAGGGCGCAAACCACCGGGATCCAACAATAGATTCTAGTAGGCCCTAACCACACTCCTCTAAATATCTTGCTCTACTGTCAACCAGAGGCCATTAATTTTGATCTTTGCCAAACAATTCCTCCTTCTATTAGAGTTAGCCATCCTATGGAAGAATCTTGTGTTCTTATCACCTTCCTTCAACCATATTTCTCTTGATTTTTGTCTCCAGGAAATTTCCTCCATAAGTGCTCACTTCTTGAAATCCTCCCTAGCCTCCTTTCTAGCCTCTAACTCCAGCCTGGATAAAACTTTTAGCCGCTCCTGATTGTCCCAAAAGGACACTCTATCTAGAGCCAACCTCTTGTTCACCCCCATTTTCCCAAACACATCCTGTTCCAAATCTTCAAATTGGCTTTTAAAGCCTTTAATTTTTTTGTCAGGATAAAACTATAGGACTTGCTAAAATTGAAACCTTGCCACCGGCTTTTCAACATCTCCTTAAACCCCTTCTCTTTCCTCCACGTATTTTCAAAACGAAAAGGAATTGGTCCCCTCCTCACCCCACCCCCATCTAACAGAATAGGAAAATGGTCAGACACCGACCTTGGGAGAGTACACTGCATCACCCCGCTAAAATGAGTTTCCCAATCCTTCGATACCAAAAATAGATCCAGTCTTGACATGGATTGACCATTCAACCCTTCACTCCAAGGGCCCCTCCTGTAGGGGAAGGTCTTTCAAAGCCAACTCATCAATCACCTCCGAAAATCTTTTCATGGAAGCAGACATTCTTCTCTCTACTACACTCACTAGGAAATCTGATCACATTAAAAATCTCCTCCAATACACCACAGGTCAGTCCACAACCCTCAAATAACCCCTAACTCCTCCCAAAAAAATTCTCTATCTTTTCAAGGTAGGCCCGTAGACCCCTGTAAAAGTCCACAAGAAGCCATCCTCACAATTTTTAAAGCAACACGAAATTGAGAAGAGACCCACCTCCATACCTACTAATTACAACACTATTATCCCAAAAGACTACCACCTCTCCAACTGCCCCCTCTTGCATTTGCTGCCCCCCAACCTAAAAATCTTCCCACTCCTACACTACGCACTAACCCCAAGGGCATATCTTGGATTTTAGTCTCCTGCAAACACACCAAATCCACTCTTTGAGACTTGATTAGGGCCTTCATTATCTTCCTTTCATTTCTGTCATTAGCTCCTCTAACATTCCAAGATAAAAAATTTATCTTCATCTAAGGGTCGAGAGTTTGCCCCACCTCTTCTGACCAAATTGTTTTCCTTGCTCGCACCATTATAATTAATGGACCACTCTAATTTTTTCAGTTCTCGATCAAACTTAGTAATCCCTATGGTTCCCCTCTTATTACTCTGCTCTCTTCTTCTCTTGGTCCTTAGAAGCAAATTCAAGATTTCGCCTTCAAAGCCTTCAATTGAAAATCCCAGAAACTTGTTGAACCTCGCCAAACAATTGTCATCCCATCAACATCCTTTCCCCACCAATTCCTGAGGCAACTCTTCATCCTTACCCTCCACTCTTACCTCAACCAAAGACTTCTCCCACAATCTGCCATCAACCAAAATAATACTCAACAGGTTTTGCTCCTTTCCACCCACAGAGGCCAACCCGCCAAGAGACCCCCTTTTCACCATAGCTAGACCAAACCCAGAAGGAGTAAAAGAAGAGAGATCTCGGCCCCCCACAAAGAACGAAGGAGAATCAACGTACTTGGATGCCTCTGCAAACAAAGCTTCCTCAGCAAACGTCGCTTTTTCCAGCACCTCAAGGGCCTCCAGCAACAAAGCAACCCTCGACATCCCTTTGAGAGGATTCTCATTTCATCTTTCCTCTCTAACCTTGCTAATCGAAGACCCCTCTAGTGCCCTAGATTTTGGGACTGAAGACTCTAGACCTTTTGAAGACCCTCCTTCCACTGCGCCAACAACTTTAGGCCCAAGGCCCAAATCATTTTCCTCCTCACAACCCACTAAACACCCTTTTAAGGCGTTTAAAACGATGTGCCTTAAGACTTCATCCTCTCAGCCACCTGAGGCTCATTTTCTTGTCCCTGGGCCTCCCTAAGGCCCAAACCAATAGGCCCACTTTTGAAGCCACCCGACCCTAATCCTTGTCCACCCGATCTATTTAAATTTGATTTATTAACCCCTCTCTCTTGGTCTCTGCAAGGAGGGTTACCTACCCTAACCTCCTCTTCAGTCTCTTCGTCGAAAACCACAGCAAGAAGAGCAGCAAAAGCACCTCCATAGAACGACACGTCCTGTACCCCGAGCTGCAACTTCAATTGCTCCACCTTCTCCCTTTGACTCCCATAGCAAGCAGCGCGTAGATTTCCCTCCTCTTCTTCTCCGACCCCTGATTCGCCCACCCCGCATTTTCTTCCCGTCGACACCACCTGCACAAAATAAGGTGGAGTTTCCCACCACAATTGAATGGAATAGCACCCCAACCCACCACAATCTGAGCAGTGCTAGGTAAATCCCTTCCCGCCAGCTTCACCAAGATCCTTGCCCATTGCAACTCAATAAAAAAAGTTGTGTCTTCATCCACTGCAATAAAGCCTCCACACCCATCACCGATTTTTTTAAACACCTCCCAACTCCATAGGTGGAGTGGGAAACCCACCATCCTCACCCACGCCTCTTTAGCATAGGAATCCTTGCAGAGGCACCCTACCTCTAGGTTCCATCTATCCAAAATAAGGAAGTTCTCCTTAATACTCCTTTTGTCTCTAGCTAGGACTCACTCAACCTCACTTGGCAACTCAAATTCAAATAGCAAGAGTCTTCTGCCTAGCACCGCAATACTCAATTTCCCCTTTAAAAGCCAATGTTGACGCGTCCATTTCCTTAAAAAATCCAGCTCAGGTAAAGGAGCTATATAATTACCCCACCAAACACCGTTTCATCTATCCTAACCTTCCTCATACTTCTCTTTCACCCAACTCTAACCAGACTTAATCACCTATTCTTCCTAGTTTCGACTTTACAACATCTACGTAGGTCTTTGTCTCCACCCTCTTCTCCCTCGAAGGAACCTTCGAACCCCTCTTCTCCCTCAATGAAACCTCTAGAACTCTGGTTTCCTTTAAGCCTCCAACAAGGACCACTCCAAAGCCTCTCAACTTCTTGGCCAGAGTATTCCATCCACCAGACAGCCCTTTCCCTTCTAGAAAGATAATGCTGAATATTTTTGTCTCGAGATCACGGACAAAGCATAGAATGAACCTTCCTGCCTCATTTGAACGGAACTCCAACCCATACTTCCTACCCCCCTCCTCCTAACCAAGAACCCATCTTCTACGATCGATCTCTCTACAACAGGCTTCAACTCCATTCAATAAGCAGCATAAACTAACTTCCCCAAATCTAATCCATGAGGAGACACCTCTACTTCTCTCCCAAATACATCCTTTCAACTTCCCTCCCACATCCTCAACCAAAAGCTCGAACGACTTAGACTCCACAACAAACCAACTTCTTCCACCCCTGGCAGCACCAACTTCTCCCAATTGACCTAGACACATTGGATTTGAGGTTAATCCTTTCTCACCGCCCAGATGCTAACCTGGATACTATTTTATTTTTTTTATTTTTTTTATAGGAAACGACGAAGGGATATATTAATAAAAAAAGGAGTACAAAAGAAGGATGAGGAATCCTCCTACCAAAAAAAAACTAAACTACAAGGAAACAAATACTAGAAAATACAAACTAACCTGGATACTATTGAACCTCAAACCTCATTATTATCATTATAAATTAGCCTAGCTGAAAAGGTGGAGCCTATATTCAATCTTAATGACATGCTGCTGGACCCAAACTAGAGTCACTGCCAGCTCTATCAAGTGTAATAACACTGCATTTATCCATCTGCAGTTACACTGACTCTCTTGTCAAAACAGTTACATCAGCAAAAAGACACAAAAATTGTTTTAAAAGGTTTATTCCAGTATGTTGAAAATCTGGTTATCAATACAGGTAAGAAGAATTTTTTACATTAAGCAGCCAAAATGGCAGGGAGGTTATAAAAGAGAGTAATGCATAAGTTATGAACAAACCATCCAGTTGACTCGCGCCGTTCATAATTTTTTATTGTATCCTCCAATTCAATGGCCTCCATGACATAGGTCATATACTCACTGCAAAATTAACAGCCGGTTAGACACATTTGGCCTAACCATTAGAAGTGAACAGAAGGCCAACATTAAATAATGAAATGATGAAAGCCCATTTGCAATACAGAGATCATCTGGTTTGAAATGCGTTAACAAAATCACAGATCATAAAACAATATTAAAACCCATATATGCAACTGATATCCAAAATAAATCAAGTGCAGATCTTAAAATCAGCTTATTTAACAAATAGAGCAGATCAAGGTAACTTCTTATACATATACAAGATCCCCAACATGGCATTAAAACAAATTGAATCATTATGGATACAGGGGACCAAAAATAGTTCCAAAATGTGTGTATTTTGATGTGTTCAATGTGGCCAAAAATGCTAAAACAGAAATATTCTCACCAGAATTAGAAAAGCATAATCAATTACAGGCACACTTCTCATGGACTGAAGTGAATTGAATCAAATCTGAAATCGAGGTACCTACCACATAGTAATGCAAGTAGATAGGAAATTTGAAAGTGAAAATAGCTCTGTATATCTTTCTAAATCTGAAATAAATGAACTGAGATAGAAGGGAAGGGGAAGTTGTTACACTCTGCCTTGTGTCTCTCCTAGAACATTCAAGTGCCTGAACACTATATGCTACACTACCACCAGAGACACAAGAATGCTATGAAACAAGGAGACTACTCTATAGCTCTCATTTTTTGTGTCAAATGCACCAAAATTGTCAGCTTATAGGACAGTTTTGTGCACAGATATTCATGTTGCAATTTACTTTGTTTGGTCGCAACAGTCATTACCTTGTGTTCATTGCACACTAAAACATCCATGTTAGTCTCCTTACTAGATAGTACACAAGTAAAGATAAGAACTGCTGGTAAGAAATTACAAATGATAATCATATTAATAAGCCAACAAACTGCTAAATTGACAGATCAAAATAAAAGGATAACAAACACATTATCACTTTTCAAGAATAAGGATAGATGCACAATTATCATATTAACAGATGTCGGTGAAGTGGGCAAGGGAACTGGAAAAAGAAAAGAAAATTTTAAGGAAAGAATTCTCCCTTCATCACATACTGCAAATATTCCACTTCATCATTCAGTTTGCATAAAAAGAATTCTCCCTTCATCACATACTGCAAATATTCTACTTCATTATTCAGTTTACCTTTTGTACCGATAATACTCCTCTCGAGCTCCTCTAAGATGACGCCTAAGTGTGGCCATTGATTTCTCATCTGTGTCATAGTCCATATCATTTTCCCCTAATCGGCCCCCTTGAGGTTTGAAAGATGGATCTTCTCTGAACTGGGAAATGGCATAATAAATTTAATATATTACAGCAAAAACACTATTGGAACTAATTTAAATTTGCAAACATAAGCAAGAAGCTGATGTACCATTTGAATTAACATATTATCGATAACATCCATGTAAGGTCTCAAAGGATCACGCTTGGACATTTGATTGGATGTCGCTTGAGCTACCTAATGAAGCAGACCACCATAAAGAATTAGGGAACTAAGCAACAGAAGAGCAATAAGTTAGACCAAATACAACTATGCTCAAAGGAGATGCAACTTCCAAAAATTTCCCATGCTTAAGAGAGCATGAAGGAAAAACAGATCCCGGATAGAAGGTCACATATGACAAACAGGTCATTTGCTCGTCGTATCATTCTGTAATATCAATGTAAAAATATACTATATTTTACTCCTAGAATGAGGAAACCTTAAAAAACTAAATCACATCTTTTTCATAGTTTCTTTCATTTATTACATGGATTACAAAACTGTTAAGGATTATATGTCTAACTGCAATTCCAAAAATTGAAGCAAGTATTGGGCTCATTGAGGTCCAGCCCATGCCATTGCCTAAATGTGTAGAGATATCACTTGCTATTGATCTTGCATTTCTCCTTCAACTTGTTTGTAGAGTAAAAAAAGCTCCAAGTATATTTAAGCTTTACCAAAACCTAAAGAGTAATGCAGACTGCTCATAATTTCTGAAGCTTGTACAAAATTTCATTGAACTCAGATAATTCCAGAGCAGTTTAAGTAAAATATATGAACCATATATAATTTTATCTAAGAAAATTCAAATTCATAATTCCACTTCCAACAAATTCTAAATGAAATAAAAGGTAGTTCATGGTAATCACCAATATAAACAGTCTCCTATTCCTGGCAAGTGTAAAATAAAATAAGAAGATAAACAACTATACTTGTATCATGCCTTATACAAACTAAGTTAGCAAGATGGAATTTTCAAATAATGATGGAAAGTAACACTTACTACAATGGCATTTGAAAGTTCTTGATGAGCATCATCAAGTTTTACAGCCATTTTTGCAATTTTATGAGAAAGGACTTTTTGGCGAGTAGTCCAATCTGCATTTTTCCAAATGCTCTTCGGAATTTCACTCAAACCAAAGCCAAGAAGAAATGCACCCGTAACAAGACCAAAAGTATTTGAGCAGGCCATGGCTAAACCCAGAACACTTCCAATCCTGTCAATAAGGATATTAAGAAACAAGTAATTAGAAAGTAACAGATCAAATAGTCAAGCATAAAAAAAATATATGGCTCAAATAGAAGGGTGCTCAGTAGCTTGATCACCACAATCATCTTGATAGGAAGCACAATGGACTTAAAGGAGCAGATGCCTGAGTAATAGCTAGACAAAGGTTACTATTAACAGCTATCTGGATTTGAGTATAATCAATCAGAATAATCATGATTATACTTGCTTTCAGCCACATGATGCTATGTTATTTTTTTCCATAGGGAATTCCCACAGTTATTTTCCTCATAGGCATGATTCATCGATACCATATTACCAATGCCAAAACATATTCTCTCAAGACTTAAGCATAGGAAATTTATTTGAGTCTTACTCTTAGTGGCAATCTTAATGGAATTTAAAAGAAGAAAAAAATTAGGAAAGCAAACTGGGAAATATGGAAGAAAAGATGGGATCACAGTGAAGTTGCCAACAGGATATATTCATTGTCAGGTTTGTATCATGTCAACCAAGAATATTATAAAAATCTACTCAACCTGAACATGATTAAACGTGCTAACTGCATCATAATCATAATCATATAATGCATCATAATTTTGGACAGAGTTGAAAAATGGTAAGCTCTCTATTAAAGCCCTCTACTCAGCTTTAGAGTCAGGAAGTACGGTGTTGTTTCTAGCAAGTGTGATTTGGAACTTTGAGGTGCTGCTAAAAGTGAGCTTTTTTGCTTGGGAGGCTACTTGGGCAAAGGTTTAAACTTTGAATCATTCAAAGAAGAGAGTCCATCGATCACATTCTTACCCACTGTGTCAAGACAAAGGTATTATGAAATCTATTGTTTTCCCCTTTTGGAGTGTTTTGGGTGCTTCCCTCTTCAATCAAAGAGGTGCTTTTAGGATGGCATGGTTCTTTTATGGGAAAAAAATGGAAAAAGGCGTCGCAGGCTGCTGCCCTATGCTTATTTTAGACCATCTAGAAGGAAAGAATTTGAAAATGAGGAGCATTCCATTCAAGGACTAAAATACCCTTTCCTTGGTAATCTATGGGCTTGGTATAGGTTGTTTTTAGGTTCTAGTCCACCATTTGGACCAGTTGGACTCATATTGAGGGGCATGTTGTTTTATGTGGTCCCTAAATTATTTTGACAACGCCTTTAGGCGTCCATTGTATAATTCCTATGTATTTTGGTACGTTGTTTTGGTGTCTCTTGTTTATAATATTTTCTTGTTTTACTCATAAAAAAACATGTTTAATACTCTAAACCTATATAAATTAAAATTTAACTTGTTTATCAATTAGTTTACTAAAAAAACATAATAAAACTAATAAATTGTTAATAAAAACTCATATAAAAAAAATAAAATATATAAGCTTTTTTTTATTAGGCAAAAGTATATAATGATTATATGAGTTAAACATATTGAACAAAAGTCAAAGTCAATGTCATGTCATTATGACATGATAATGAAATGGGTCATATATGTTGTTATCATGCCAACCAACACGATTCATTGAATGGGCCAAAATGCCTTGAATGACCAACTTGAATATAACCTATTTCATAAATAAGTTAGGTAGGTCAACACAATTATGACAAGAAAAAGATTAGATTCAATCCAAACCTCTAATCTCACGTCATTTGCCTCCTTTTGAGCCTCTTACATTCCCCTTAATATAGTCCAGCTTGATTGGTTTTTGGTGTGTAGATCGAAAGGTGTGGGTTGGCATAAAAAGGTTGCTTGGAAGGAAATTATTCTCATACTAGAGCTACGAATTGTTTTATGCATATTCTCATGAGATACTTTACCATTGTATAGGTTTACTTAGTACTTTGGAGGCTTCAAACATACTTTCTGATTAGTTCGTTGTATTTTTTGGGAGGATTCCTCATCCTTCTTTTGTATTTCTATATCCTTAATTTAATACATTTGTTGTTTCTAATAAAAACATGACTCTCATTTTATTTATCAATTTTTATAATAGAACTTAAGATCATTTTAAAAACAAAATGTATGAGATAGAAGCTTGAAGAACGATGGTCCATCCAACAAGGAAATACAAAGGAAAAAAAAAACATAAAATTAGCAACTAATATGAAGATAAAACTATACATCATAAGCACCACCCATAGACTTAATTCCTATATCAAAGTGTTTATCGTACTCCTTTGCACAAGAAAATTAACCTCATCATTGCTCTTTCTACTGGTTAATCCAACAACAAAATTTAAACCCCACACTAGATCTGTCACCTCTCATAAGACACCTAAAAGTCCTTGAACCCAATCTCTCTTGCCTCAATCTAATTCTCCTCACCTCCCAACATCACCCATCAGTTAGAGGTAGAGGTGCCCAGCACTACATCCATTTCTACACCCACATTCCATACTCATATCCATATTGCATCGTGTTACCATGGGTATTAATGGGGAAGATTGTTTGAAACATGAATTGCAAAGAAAAGAAAAAATGCTAGCCCTAATGTCCAAGCCTTAATTTGGGACACAAATAAAGACTTAATTTCCTCTTGAAAGCTTTTGTAGTTAATTCATGTCAATTTAAGTATTTGTAGATGTTTATTTTAGAGAAAAGTAGTTTTACTAATTTCCATTTGTTGCATTGGGCTACACAAGCAATCCATGGTCTCATTTAGAGTCTTTTTTATTTTATTAAGATGGGGTTTAGTTCTTTTCATTTCTAATTTAAAATACATATTTCTACTAGGGAAAGGAATCCAATTCATAGAAAAGGTAATCCTTTTTTTTAAAACAAGGAAAGATATGTATACATAAATAGCAAAAGAAAAGGAAGACCAAAGTGCACAGGACATATACATCAGGCACCCAAAGGTAAGACCTCAAAAGAAAAGCCACAAAAACCATCCTTTCTCCCAACAAGAACCCAACCAATCTACAAAATCAATCAAAGACACCAAGCCTTCTCTTATACACATGCTAACCTAAGCTTAAAGGTTATAAAGGAACGAATGTTTCAACTTTTGATCGGTTTGTTCCTCATTATCAAAGCTCTTTGATTACATTCCTGCCAAACAGATCAAATCATGTAGGACTAGTTCTCCACGCTCTCAACCTTTTCCTTTCTACAAAGGAACCATGTCAACTTAACAAAGTATCTTTTCTCATGGATGAGAGCACCCAAACTATGCCAAAATAAGGAGAACAACAATTGTCATAAAGCCCTTGGTGGTCAATAGGTTTCCTCCTCAAGTTTACAAAGAAAATATCGATTCACCAACGGCCACCCTCTTTTTTTAAGTTAATATGACATGAATACTTTACCATGCCTAGCCTCCCATGCAAAAACTCTTTCCATTCCAAGAATAAATGGAAAGATTTGACTAAAAAAACACCTTTATTCGAATCCTTCCAAATCACCTTGTCCTTTACTTTTTCTCCTCATCAGCTTCTCCAACAATCTTGTAAGAAAAGTCTCAATGATGCTCAACTCCCAATCATTTAAGTATATGGAGAAGCATGGATTTTAATGACCACCAACTCCTGTCTCTTCCCATAAATCCACTGGCCAAACCTTTTTAGACCAAAGCCAAAACATACAAGGAGGAAAAGGGATTACCCAAGAGCCCCTCCCCACACCATTTATCATTTTAAAACTAAACTCTCCTACCATTACCTGCTTCAAAGGAAACTTTGCTAGAGAAAAGATCTCATTCCTTCCTGTAGCTTTCCAAACTCTAACCCCGTAACCATCTCTCACTTCATAGGAATGCCAACCGCCTTCTTCCTTCCCATGCTTCACCTCTACTTCCAAAAAACTTTCCTTTCAATAGCAAATCTCCAACTCCACTTTTCAAGGAGAGCCTAAATAAGAGAAGCTTGTCTTCTAATGCCCAATCCCCCCTGACTCCCATCCATGAAAACAACTTGCCACCTCGTGAAGTGAGCCTTCTTCTCAAGAGCCCCACTACCCCATAGGAGATCCCTTGGAATCTTTTCAAACCTCAACCTAACCTTTTTAAGGATTACAAAAAAGGACATATAATAGATTAGCAAGTTGGACAACATTCTTCAAATCAACAAAAGTCTTCCCCCTTTAGACATGTATTGCCTCTTCCACATCGACAATCTTCTAAAAACCTCTCATCCATGGAATCTCAAACCATAGTTGATCTAAAAAGGGCACCTAATGGCAAGCCTAAGCACAAAGACAAAAGCTCCCCCTAACCTAACTCCATTGTCAACTCCTCAACATTAGCTACCCTACCAACAAGAATCAATTCACTTTTTCCTAAGTTTATCTTCATGCCCAAGATTGCTTCAAACCACATGAAAAACCTACTTAAGTGAATTATTTGATCTTGGGAGTCGTCACAAAATTATAAAAAAAAAAACTAAACTATCGTCTACAAACAAAAGGTAGGACACCTCCCCTCCCCCTTTACCTAGAAGCTCAACAAGAAACCTCCCTCCTCAACCCTCTCCAAATGACAACTCAACACATGCATGGTCAATACAAAGAGATACAAAGAAAGTAGGTACCTTCATCTTCACCACCTCAAACTCTAAAAAAACCCAGAAAGAGTCCCACTGACAAGCACTGAGAACTTTACTGTGGAGAGGAGGAGAGGGAGTTACCATTAGAATTTAATCATAGTTTTGAGCAATTACTAAGCTTCTTTTAAAGGTGTCATTCTCTTATTCAATTCTTCCTAAATGTAATTACTAAAAGATATAGATTTAATTCCCCAAGAACCTTGATGAGATCACCTAAGGTTTTATTTCCCTCTTGTATTAACAACTCATTCACCACAATTTATAATTAGAGAAAATCTTGAATATGCTAAAGGTAAAATATCCTGCATCAATCCATGTTTCAAACTTGGACCTCGAATCCACCTTGACATGTAGTTATTGGATCCTCACTTGGGCTACATCAGTCAATCAAGAGACCAATTGCATTACAATTTCTAAAACACCCTCCCCACCCCACCCCACCCCCCTCCCTTCCTACCTAAAAAAGGGAAAAAAAAATTACCTTTTTTTTCTTTTTCTTTTTCTTTTTTCTTTTTTTTTTTTATAAGCAAAAAAGCAAAAGATATATTAAAGAGCCAAAACCAAGGCTACACCAAATACACAAGAAATATACATGAGTGCACCAAAGAAAAAACACAAAAACCCTCTTCTTAATGGCAACCTAACCAATCGATAAAATCAATCATGGATAAGGACTCTTGCCCTAAACCCCCTTTGGTCCATCTAAAATGTTACAAAGAAAAGTTAATTTTAGTTCTTGATCTGAAAGCTCAACATTATCAAAAGTCCTTTTGTTCCTCTTCCCAATGGATCGGCTATGCTAACTATGAAGCATTGCTTGGACTAAGGTAAGCAACACCCAAACCACTCCAAACAAGGAGAAGACCAATTGCCATAACAAACTAGCCTTAGAACAATGAAAAATGATGTGATCGCAAGATTCCTCCTCGCCTTTGCAAAGAAAGCATTTGTTCACCAAAGTCCAACCTCTCCTCTTCAAATTGTCCATAGTTAGAATCCCCTTCCAAGTTGCTTCCCAAACAAAAAAACCCACTTTTATTAGAGCCCAAGAATTTCAAATAAGCCTTGCTGGGAAAGAATCGAAACCATCCTATCACAAAAAGATTTAACTGAAAACTAGCCTCCCTTAATAGTCATCCACAACACCTTGTCATCCACCTCCCTCCTCATTGATTTACCATGCAAACACAAAAGGAGTGTTTCAACACAACCTAACTCCCAGTCTTGGAAATTCCTTACAAAACGAGGGTTCAAACACCCCCCAAAATCAGTATGCGCTCAAACATCACATACCCAAGCCTCCTTTGAAGTAGCTATAACGAACAAAGAGGGGAAAGAGGTACTCAAAGAGGTGTCCCCACACCAAATGTCCTTCCAAAACCTTACCCTTCTTCCATTGCCCAAATCATAGAAAATCTTGCTTTTGAAAGCATCTCATCCTTTCCTTATAGCCTTCCACAATCCTACACCATAACCAATTCTCACCTCCATAGAGCACCAACCCCTTTCTTCCGACATGATTTCTTCCACAAGGGCTCTCCTTCTGATAACCTCCAACTCCATTTGCCTAAGAGAGCATTGTTCAAAATAGAAAGATTTTGAATGCCTAGCCCTCTCTCCGCCCTTGGTTTATAAACTTTTTGCCAACTCACTAAGTAAGGCTTATTTTCAAGAAACCCTCCTCCCCAAAGAAAGCCCCTTTGAAAATTTTCCAATCTACAACGCACCCTTCTTGGAATAACAGAAATGGACATGAAATAAATGGGTAGGCTAAACAAGATACTTTTGATAAGAGTTAAACCCCCCATCCTTGGACGAGTATTGTCTATTCCACCTTATCCTTGGACAAATATTGTCTCTTCCACCTTGCAAGCTTTCTTTGGATCCTCTCCTCCACCAAATCCCACATTGTTGTCGATTTAAAAGTAGCACCCAAAGGAGCCCAAGATACTTGGAAGGTAATGACCCTACTTCACACCCTAAAATATCCACCAACTCCTCCATTATAGGAACCCTTCCAACTGAGATTAGCTCACTTTTTTCAAGGTTGATCTTAAGCCCTATAATTGCTTCAAACCACATCAAGACCCAATGAAGATGCAATAGTTGGCCCTTAGAAGCCTCACAAAAAATCAATGTGTCATCCCCAATCACCTTTTATCTCACAACAAAAGAAGTGGTAAGCTTTTTTTTTCTTTATAGAGTTTGACTAATAGGTAAATTACCAATAAATCCTTTCAATATATATTTTCATAAAGATTCTAAACTTCCTTCGTAAATTTGACGATTTTTTCCTTTTAACTTTCAAAAGAACACTAAAAGACTATCTAATTAACTCCTAGATTTCAAAAGAAAAAAAATGCAGTTCTTATCACTATTATATCTCCTATTTTTTAATTTGAAAGCTGGCACAGTTAGTTTCTAATGCCTATCATAGACCTACAGATTTTTAATTGTTAGCTTGCTGTTATTCTCAATGCCCTAGAAGGCAAACCAAAAGCTATAAAGAAGAAATTTGGGACAACATCAGTAAAAAGCAAGACTAAGAAGATGAGACACGAACCGAAGTCCGTGCATGATAATGAGGAGAACAAGTCCAAGAAGGCCGATAGATCCCACAACTAAGTAGAAGACTAGGTTTACTCGAATGCTAGTCTTCAATCGTTCAGTTACTGTGAAGTCTCCAGCATCTTCAAAACCCTGAATAAGGGGTGCCACAGCCCTGCTTAGAGAAAAAACACAAGCTAAACATATGAGAAAATGTAAAAATTTGGATAGTAGAACCATTATAAGGCATGTCAAAACATGATGACCTAAACCATCTTATATAAAAAGTTTATGTCTTTAAAAAATACTTTTCAAACTTTTAAATTTGAGGCAGTAAAAATTTTTTAATACCTAAATTTTTTTAAATAGTTTTTAAAAGTCATTATCTTTTTAAGGTAAGTCTCAAAGAGTTGTTGCATTTTATATAGAAGTTACTAATTAAACATCATTTTCTATTTTTAAAAACAGAAAACAAGAAGCGTATCCAAATGACACCTTAATTTTTTAATTACATTTTCTTCATCCCTTAGAATAATAAGTTGATATTAGTAAAAATTGATATTATGGATGCAACAAAGTATAAAGTAGATAAATTCCTAAATAAGCTATTCTTGTTTCTAATCATATAAATATTTAATTTTTCATCTCTGTCCAAGTGCCTGTACACACTGTTGAGATCCTTTCAACCAAGTTTGCATCATAGGATTTGGAAATGCGAAGGAACAAACACCCAAACACATCCCTGCACCTGGCATCTACACCCAACACCCGAGCAAATTCATGTAATAACAATATAGGCACATCTCAATACATGGTAAAGTACACAGGCCCATTGACTCAAAAGTCAAAACAGAATTCCATAGAGATGCTTGTTGAAACTCCAAAAGAATCTATTTTTAGTTACTGGTCGATGTTTCTCTTTAGTGACATTAAGCATGTTGTGTATTAAAATGATTCTTTAGGAAAGCAGGCAACAACTACTTTTCTTTGTAATGAAGTTGAATTCAGATATTTTCGGAGTTGGAATGGGAGATTAAACAATCAAACTCATATTACGATGCCACTACCATTTTAAATTCCTCAAAATTGAGAACAAAGTTCATTCATCCTTGAAGATGTTTCAAAACACACCCATACTGAATCATCTTGAGCATAACAACTAAACAATGTGCATACAAGAATCAAAAATACAAAAAGCAGCCGGTATATAAGTTCGTCCATGACATACCAAGTAAGTAAAAAGGTACTCCAATATGACCAGCTCCAAAAGAAGGAAATAACTCCGTTCGGATGTTCAGTTATTGCCTGTTCAACAAATGCATGAACCAATTGCGTTACTAAAATCAATTCAATCGATACAACAAATGTTCCAATGCTTAAATAAACAAATCCAAATCCGACATCACAAATCCAATTCAACCAATTGTGGAACCCTAATTCACACGAAATCAAATCAAATCCATTCAAAACCCGATAAATTCGTTTCAGGTCCCATCCGATTCACAGTTGACATGTTCCAATTAGAATAATTACCGTCCAGATATCTGCGGGGACAATTATGATGATTGAGAGAGAACAGAACCAGGCGTAGCCGACGGTGAAAAACACGTAGCGAGGTATGCCGGGGCCGGCGAAGTATTTAAGCGTCAATACGACCATGCCTAGGGTTAGGGGCAGCGAGATCAGATAGAAGACCCACATCTCTGACGCTCCCTTTGTCTCTCTCTAGAACCCTCCCTCTTTACAGTGACAAGTTTTGAGGAAGAGGAAGAGAGACCAGGTCAAGGGAACCCGAGAAGCGTAAGCGGAGCTCCGATCGCTGCAAATAGATTTGATGCTCAAGTGCGTCACCTCCCCGCGTGTCTTGCGTCGGTGATCTCTGACATTGCGCGCAATGCGTTTCGGGTTTCGGTCTTGTGCGGACCCGGACTCTCCTGGGCCCACTCTTACTCGACCCAATTTGCGGGAAATAATTACTCATTCACCTGATTAATGACCCATTAACATTATACAAAAAAAAACTAAAAATAATAAATGACAAAAAAATTGGACTTACTCGAAACTGTTAAATTACTAGATTTTAATTAAATGCCTACCTACTGCTAATAAAAAAAGAGAGAATTATGTTTTAGGGGTAGATGGGCCCCCAAATTAACAAAAGGTCCGTGTAACTCTTCAAATTGAGCCCAAGACTCAATGAAAGTATGAAAATTGAGTTGAAGGATATTATCTTTCAGTATTTCCAAAAACGCCCTTTGTTGATTTTAAGAAAAAAATTAATATTTTTTATTTAATTTAATATTTTTTAAAAATACTTTTATGCAACTTAATATTTTTTAAAAATACTTTTATTTAATTTAATATTTTTTTAAAATAAAATTATTTAATTTAATATTTTAAAAAATTATTTAATTTAATATTTTTTAAAAATAGTTTTATTTAATTTAATATTTTTTTAAAATAAAATTATTTAATTTAAAATTTTTGAAAAAAATTATTGAAAAAAAAAATTATTTAACTTAATTTTATAAAATATTTTATATGTGTTCTTAAAGGGTATATTTGTCCGTTAGTATTTCATATCCTTCGACTCAATTTGAAGAGTTACACGGATCTTTTGTTAATTTGGGGGCCCATCTACCCCTAAAACATAATTCTCCCATAAAAAAATAAGTGTTTGTTTTATTTTCGTTTTTCTTCCCTTTCATTTTGGTATTGACTGAGACTTACAGTCAAACAATTTGCTTGGCTTAACAATGATCCAAGTTTTGGCCTTTTTTGAAAGATTACAAATATATTAAAAAATAAGATTAATTTAAAATATTATAAGTTACTATATAATTACCCACACCTAATTGTATAAATATTATTCATTTTAAGGTTAAATAAATCATTATAACTTTAAAATTATATTCCCACACCATTGATAAGCGATTTTAATATCATTTTATAAAAACTCACGCTTAATTGTATAGATATTATTTGCTTTCAATTTAAATAAAAATTAATTGTTTAAAAACGTGTCTAAAAAATTAAAAGAGACTCGTATTTATAAAGTACAAAAAAACTTTCTTTGGTAACATGGGATATCATATGATACAAATAATTGATTAGTGAGTCCAAAAAAAGGGACTTTGACACAACCCATACACTTAATTTATTGCCTTTTTTTAGCAATGGAAGATGATATAGACTTTATCACTACACAACAAAATTTATGACATTCATCCAATATTATAATCCCTTGATGTGGACAAACCTATACAGGAATTTTGTCCGTATAGAATCTTGATTTGGTCATTTTATTTATCAAAGAGAGGAGAGGAAACATTTGTAAACTCCCCGTTCCTAAGTAGAGCTGAAAATCATTACTCAAAATGCGAAGGAAATGAACTAACGCAAGGGCTATTAAAGCGCATACACCCCCTTTGCATGTAACTTGGGATTCCAGAACTTCATACACATTCACCAACTACTGCCCCCCACCCCCCACCAAACAGAGGAAACCAGTTATAAGCAGGGAAGCTCAAGTGCACTTAAAAAAGGCATAACCCTGGTATTCAAGATTCCTGCATGGATTGGCTTAAGCTCACTCTGTCCATTATGCAAATCGTTCTGATGCCACTGTTGGAAAATTTTTATATGGGCTAACATTAATTGAATAATTTGTATTTGCAAAAACGGGTTAATGGATAGTCTATTCTATAATGAGCCCAATTAACTAGTGATCACATTTTGGATTGGATTTTGCATATTTTGAGTAGAATCTCAGTTGAGTGGCAAGTGTAGGATATGTGTCTCATTGAAGCCCATTATGGGAGGACCCAATGAGAATCCAATTTGAGTTATACTAAGTTCCCTTTCTAATCTAGATAAAAAGGGTTTTCTATTTTCCCATAAAACCACCATAGCTATTATCAAGATCATAGAGAGGAAGACTTGGTTACAACAATCAATCACGTTTTTTTTATCATGGCTCAAACAGGTACGTTCTTTAATAGTGATTTCCTATTGTTAGTATCCTTTAATCATGTATGATTAATCTATGTGATTATGTAAATATTTTTACAGCCACCTCTCAAACCGTCTCAGCAGATTACTGATTTTGGAATATGAGTTGCAGAACATTGACCCACAGTACGTCATCTTGGACGAGATGTACATGCTCGGGGCTGAAAGTTTTTTTGAGTGAACACGGCAACTTATGTACGAAGAACCTTCTAAATAAGGTATCATATGAATATAGAAAGAAAGAAAAAAAAAAAACATTGTTCCCTTTCCATTCTATCTTTCCTTCTTTTTATTTTTCTTTCAATTTTTTGTTTTACAACTAATTTAATAATTTGTTAAAGTAATAGTTTCAATTTTAAATTAAATAATACATAAAGTAGGCCATCGATTAATCTTGACTAAGATGGCTCGTTCTGGGTTTGGCTTTAGGTCGGCCACTGTTATGCTAGTGTTTGGTCTGTGAGGCTCATCTCCCTGGCCCCATAGAAAAATCGATAATGAAACTGGTGTATTGGGCTTTTATGGCAGCACACCAAAACTTGGGTTCCAAGTTTCTGGCATGACCAGGGGTTGGGGCATGATCTGAGTTCAAAGCCCAAACCATGCCAGGGGCCTAACTGGAAACACTCCCAAGTGGTGCAACCAACCATTCAAGAATATAGGGACAAATGGCAAATATGAAAGCATATGGTTAAATTTTCTTGGATGGATTAGTTTACCCGAAAGGCCAAAAACATCTTTCAGTTGCAAAACATTAAAGTGATTTTTGGCATATGTATTGTAGATGCACGAGTGTGATGATGTTAAACAAAACAGAACAAAAACAAAAGAACTACTGCAACTTGCATTCAACCCTGTCCAGCAAAACCATCTGAATTACTCTCAGAGGTCAAAATTAATTACCTACTCAAAAACTCATCCTCTTATACACCAAATAATTAACCTACTGGCTGTAACATGGTTCCCATGGGACACCAAGTTCATTGATGATTTAGTGTTAACGTGGACCCTAACTTAGTGCATGGTCTCACCTCAAAATCATGACCCAATGTAGGGATTTTATTCGAAACAATATTATGAGTACGGGAACTGTAGCCATTTTGCCCTTCTTGGATTCGATTCTTGATGCCTCTGGCCTGGCTGGCCTACCATAACCCATGATTGGAGCAACATGAATATTCACTTCAAAAACACACAGATGGCTCAGAACACATGGTGCGCCACAGTGGGCGGGCATGAACTTTTTCTTGAACAGGACCCTCTCTCAAAACTCAAAAGACATTGTTCACATCTACATGGGTACAGAGTCTACAGACCACAGTGCCAGAGTGCCAACTTCCAACCAAACCAACAACTTCTCTGATCCATGTCAGTGGTCCTATTTCAAATACTAGTGAGGGACACAATGGGCCAGAACCCTGGAACCTCAACCCACACATCCACTCACACTAACTGTCAAAGTTTGCAGCTTCCTTTCCCTCTCTTTCATCATTAGCCAACTCTTTTTCTTCGTTAGCTTTTATCACTTGCTCCTCCCTCTTTTGACCCTTAAATAGGGATGCTTTAGAAGATTCTCAAGTAGAGTTGAGAAAGCTATGAAATATTGCACTGCCTTTGGTGCCCATTGCTTTCTTTTCCAGCTTTTGTGGCATGAATGAATTGCCCTTACCTTTATCCTCTTTTCCAAAGCCACTCAATTGCCAAACTATTTTCTCATTTGCGGTGATTGAACCACCCCCTGGCAATGATATCACTTCAAAGTTTGACTTAAACATGGCACCTAATGAATCACACACGAGTCAAATAGCATCACTGCCTAAACATTTTTTGGAATGGACTTATGAGCTTAACCACTTTTCACCACCCAGGCTGAAAGCCCTTCGATGTGAACAACACACGATTTTCAAAATCAAGCACATCTGTTTACCTAATTGAAATCTGAAATCACTGATCACAATCTTGAGAAAAAAAGTTGTGTTTTGCATGAAAGGGGATGCCCAATATAAAGGATACAAAATAAGGGAGAGTAGACAATGCTTTCACCTAATAAAGTAGAGAAAAGGACCTCCATTGAAAATGGCAAAAGAAGATAAAGCCATGTTGGGACTAAAGACAGGAGGAGCTTTATCTTTATATCCATGTCATACTAGAAACATAATGTATATAATATGGTGTATTTACTGTAGATGTGGAGTGCAAGATAACACAATTCAGACAATTGACGTCCAACCACTCCCCCATAAATTAATAGCAAACCAATCAAGATATACGGGTTCATTTTTGGGACGCTGGGACAGCGTTGAGAGGTCTCACTCATCAACACCAACGACCCCCCCATCTCCTCATCCCTTACCTGCAACTGCAAGTCATATAATTTGAGTTATTTTTTCTCAATGATTTACCAATTAAGTGTTGAAACAGTCTTTCACACATGTACCCAAAAAATACCAAGCCCTAGTGGGCAGTGCAAACGCTCATGTCTATTGATATGAGCCTTTTCTCCCAATTCTGAAACATTTGAAATTGGAAAGCAAACCGAAACCTTTTTGAATCATGTGGAAATCCAAAAATGCTGTTGTTGGGGAATATTTTTTCAACCAAATTTTGAAAGAAACAATTCACATGAATGGTAAATCATCCATGTTCTGAGAAAGGGTTGTAATGATTGTGACACGATGGGAAAGTGAATTATTTTGCTAGCAGACATAAATCTCTGGAGTTACCATGGGGGGACATCCATGTCTGCCATCTTCATGCATTGCGGATGCCTTGTTCTTTCAGGAAAGTCAACTCTTGAAATGAACACACCTAGAAGGTATATAATAATTGAACAGATGTATAATGAATTTAGTATGAAAAACACTGCTAAGCTCACATAGGTTAAGAAGGAGGAGGAGGAAAGAACACTGTCCATGTTTTCGCAGGCAAGACAATATGTAAAATCTTACGGATGCTTTTATCTTTTGTGAAATTCTTCTGAAGAAACCATGGAGCCATGTGGCTTATTATTTCCACCATTATTGACCAGTCATTTCTAACATCCTGACAATGCGGCAATGCCAACAGTTGGTCGCGGAGAAAAAAAGGACGCGGGGAGGCAACAGATGGAAATGATTGATCAAAACTGGACAAATAAAACGATGGAGTGATTAGACTTGTGTTGGACTTGAAACAAATCCTCCATTAATAGGCTCTTAAGGTCCAAAACTGTCCCTGACTCCAGCCAATACCATACCGGTCAAAATTTTGATAATTTGATAATAGGTTTGTCGAAGTTGCATCACATCTTTTCAAAAAAAAAATCGGTGGAGTTATATAAAGAAAAATAAATACTAAGTGTCTTTTATAAGAATTTGTTTGAAAATGTTTTCAAAAAATAGTTCTAAAAAAATTTAAATATTTAACAAAACTTACGAAATATTTAAAAAATTTTTTAAAATCACTTATAATATTATAACTATCATGTATCAGTGGATCTTACACTTTTGGACAGTAACCTATCCGGGAAGTCTAATAAAATTTTGATCACTCTCCAGGATGGACCACTCGGAAAACCTAAAAATAATAATTATTTTTTTCAACTTATACGGAAGTACCATTCTTTATATGCTTGATTCCTTTGCCAAGCAAACATTTGGTTTCATGCTCCTGTCCACATGAAATTCAGTGGTCCAGAGCCGTGGAAGATGGCGGTTGCTTGATCTCCGTTTCACCTCCAGCCTTCCCGTGATGGAGTTAAGTATCCCAATCCAGTCTTGCATGTCAGTCTGATGTTAATGCAATTAAATACTTCACATTTCATACTCATCGGTTCCACATTTTCCTTACGTGATCGATTAGCTCCAAATTTAATATCATGGAGAGTCAAAAAGTTTTCATTTCCAAAAGATGCTCCTTCTCGAACGGTAGGTGGATGTTTTTTATTTTTTTATTTTCTGAAGGCATTGAAGAAGGAATCTCTCCTAATACCATAATATCAACCATCGAGGTACGATAACATTTTAAATTTTGCCACCTGTCCTAGTGATTTTCGCTTCGTGTTTGACTTTGGATTAAGCAATCGCCACTTATTTTGAAGATGGATAAAGAATTGGTATCAAATATTCATCCAATTCTCTATCTTAAATTCAAAATAACAAGTCAAACTTTTATTTGAAAAAAATGAGTTTAAAAAAAAAACTTATAAATAGTTGACAATAATAAAAATAATGAATTATTTAATTTTTCTTTATCATTATATAATTTTATCTTAATAAAAAATATTTAAGATGTATTCGGTTCTTGAAAAATATTAGGAAAAAAGAAAAATGTTAAATAAAAAATCATTCCATTTTATATTAGGGATAGGGAAAATAAAATATAATTTTTTTTTACATATACATAAATAACTTTTTATCAAATATCCCTTGAAGTTCTTTTGGGCCAATGTTGATGTTAAATCCATGGTTTTAAAATGTTGTTGCCTCCATTTTAGTTTTTTAAAATTTTATATTTAATTATTAAAAATATTGGGTTGATGGACAATTATAAAAAAAAAAAATTATGAAAAAAATAACAAATATAATAGATACTATCAAAATTTAGATAGAATTTATTGTTTTTATTTATTAATTTTTTAAATTTTTGTATAACATATAAAAATATATATTAATGACGGTTTGACCGTCGATCCGACCAGTGAATCGTGAATCGATAATTTTTTTGATCGTAAAAATATTGGTTAAATCTCTAAACTTGAGTTAAAAATTATATTAATTTTTCTTGGTGTGTGACAAGTGTCTATTTCAATATGTGCCAGGTCAATTTCAAAATAGTTCGAATTATCTCGGAATTTTATATGCCTATTTTTTTTATGGAAAAATTTTAAAAGAGTCTCAATCAAAGAAATCAAATTCGAGTAGGGTTGTTTTTTTTCCTGTAGCCTATCCTGATACCAACTTCCAAATAAAGGCCACTTGTTAACTGCCGATATCCAAAAAAATATAAAATTGGGACCATACCATCTACACTCCAAAATAATCAGTCATCAGAGGGGTAGTCACGTCATTTTACATACTAGAGTCACCATGCGCTTTGACGTCATTTCAGGGGTGTGTCGACAAATAAAACTTCAGGATATTGTAATAAAGAAAATAAATTAGGATATTGGGGCACCTCTACAAAATCAGCATTTATTTACCGCCGATTGGTAGCGATTCTAGCAAATTACTAATGTGTTTGTTCTCGTTAGTTCTGCGGCGTTGGATCCCCTAAAGACCGAACTAGAATTAATCTAACGGTTGATATTTAGGAAACACGTGCTTTCGGTAAATGCGGTAGCATCTCTCCCTGCCTTTTCCCTCGTCATCACCACAAAAAAAAGAAGAAAAAGGATAAAGAAAAATGTCACCGATCAAATAATCCAAATTTGATGCTACCCTGTAACGCTCGGTCTTTCTAAATTTTATTCACTCTCTCTCTCTCTCCAACGCCGCCACTGTGAATCACAGAACGAAAAAAAAAATAAAAAAGAATATTTTGATGATACCATAAATCCACGGCTGACTACCGAAAAGTCCAACACCTCTCTCTTTCTTCTTACCTCTGTCAAAATTTCTGTCTCTCGTATTCCCCGGCGACGAGGATTTTCCAATGACCGGCAGCGATTACGGGCGTTCGGAGAAGTGAGGAAGGTGCGGCATGGGCGACAACGTCGTCGCAAGGACATTCCGAGCTCTGGTGGAGAGCGCGGACCAAAAGTTCGCTAGGGTTAGAGACGTTCCGACATACGGACGCGGGCCGAACCACTATTTCCAGAAGGTGTTCAAGGCTTACACGAGGCTCTGGCAGTATCAGCAGGAGAACAGGTCGAAACTGGTTGAGGCGGGCTTGCAACGGTGGGAAATCGGCGAGATCGCGAGTCGGATTGGTCAGCTTTACTTCGGGCAGTACATGAGGACGAGCGAGGCTAGGTTCTTGCTCGAATCATATATTTTTTACGAGGCGATTCTAAATAGGGGGTATTTTCAGGGATCCAAGGGTTCGATGAAGGATCTGGGAGTGAGATTCAAGGAATTGAGGTTTTACGCAAGGTTTTTGTTGGTTTCATTGTTATTGAATCGTTCGGAGATGGTGCGGGTTCTTGTGGAGCGCTTTAGGGCTCTGGTTGATGATTGCAAGGTCACTTTTCGGGTAATTTCCCTCTATATTAGTAGAAAATATATGCCTTCTGTTGTTGTTGTTGATTACAGTAGTGAGCTGTTTTAGTGGAATTTGTGGAATCGAAGCTGAATTTAGGCCCATTTGGTGGTTTTATTTCGATTTTTTTTAACTTTTTTATTTTAATTCACACCAGAAGCTCCCAAGCCTGCTATTTTTATTTTATTTTATTTTGTGTGAAAAAGAACTGGCTAGCCTGTGAATGACATTGTAGGCAAGAGCATCATTTGGAAAGAATATATGCAATGTAAATCATGATTGGGATTATAAAAAAAGCTTTGAGAACAAGGGTAACTGTGCGAGTTTTGGAGATAGTTGCACTTGTTTGGGTTTTGCGAGTTTGATGATCAGATCTAGATATACAAGATCGGTATTAGATGTCATTTGAATTATTTATTAGGCAATTATTTTTTTATTCAAGTCATAATGATTATCCTGATCTGTATCAAGTTGCTTTTGAACTGTTATTATGATCCTTAAAAATCAGATTTATAAGCTGAGTTTAAATCTTGTTCAATAAATTACTAAATGATTCATGAAAATCCAAACTTATGCGAAACATTTTCTTCAGTGACAAGATAGATAAACATTATTCCGTGTTGTACAAAAATCGTCCTATTATTTGCAAAATTCCTCAATCAGTCCTAATTAACATGGAAAGAGAGCTTTTGTTCCCACATTTTTAATTAATATGTGTTGCTCTTCCTAATCATGATTCACTATATTTTTTTCGCAATTAAGTCATGAATTTCAATTATTCCTGGGGGATGAATAGGTTTCAACTACTGAATATGTCAACCTGGGAAAAGCATTTGGGATGTGTAGCAAAGTATAGACATGCACTGGTTTGTTCTAGAGAAATTGAGTGATGTAAAGGAACTGTTGGACAGGCCTTAAGTTAACAAGGAAAGTGGTAGGAAAATGCTATTTAATGAGCTTGTTCCAAAATCACTGTTGCACAGCAGAGTTTATTTGAATGATCAAATAGTCTTTGAATGTCTGAAATCTGAATGGAATATATAAAATTTTGCAGATGAGTGAATGGGTCTCTTTAAATCATCTTAACTACTGTTCTAAGTTTGTGAAGGAATAGAACAGGAAATATTTTGAGGGTACTGGTTTCAAGTTCAAGTATCACTAGAAAAATCATGCACTCATGAGAAGTTGGCATGGAAGATTGCACCAGTCACATTTAGTAGGCAATCTACTGGTTGGACTGGTGATCCCACTGAATGGCTGGGCTATGAGCTCTAGATCATAGAGGGGGAAAGAAGAGACAAAGCTCTATGAAGAAGGGACTTTCCTGGGTTCGCTAATTTGTCAGCGTTTTTTGTTATTTAGTAAGATCAACAGATATTACAAGCAAAACCTTATGACATAGCAACTTCTTGGAACTAAACAACTCAGTAGGAAGTAGACCAAAAGTATAAAACTCAGGGCATATTCTTTATCATTTTTCCTACCTCTTTTTTATTATTTTATTCATTTTTACTATTTTTTTTTTTAAAAGAGCAATAGAGCAGTCAAACCTAGAAACATGAAACTATGTCTCATTTCCTTCTTTATCTTTTCTTAGTGGCGATTGGCCTAGTTGATGTGGTTTGGTTCAATTTGGTTCTTTGGCCAAAACATCGGATGGCTTGGATTTTAAGATATTTCTGATGTGATATTTGACATTTTATCTTCATGTTCTGCTATAGGCCTCATCTGAATTATGGATCTATTTAATAGGACAGAATTGAACGTCAAATTCCTGCAATTTTTACTAAATCATATTATCTGTTTTTGATCCATATACTTATATTGAAAGGAAAAATTTGTTTTTAATGACCTTAAAATTAAAGCTCTTCAAATGAAAGTTAATCAAGGCTGTTGCAACAAAAAATTAGTAGTAAATTGTGCACTCACCAATTTTCTGTTCAAGGTTTTTCATTTTGTCTTACAATGGTCCATTGGGTAATGCAGTGGCATCTATTAAAAGAAGAAGCGTAATTGGGAAGTTTCAATATGTTTCTTTCTCCTTTTTCCTGTTTGGCAGACAGTAAAAAGGCAGTGTACTCTGCAACTATAACTTTTATCCTTTGGACATGGAAAATGCTTTATAGATGACTAACATTCTTATATTGTTCAGTAATTGAGACACAGTATCCTTTTCAGATCTTATGTCATATTATGTTGTTGATATTTATGCGTGCAACTAGAAGGTGCATGCTGATTGATACTATGTTGTCCCACATTATAGCAGTGGGAAGAAGCAGCTGTCAGTGCAAGTGGATGTTAGTCTAGAAGTAAAAATGATAACAAAATAGATGACGATCTGAAATTGAGTGGTGAATTTTTTTTTCTTTTTTATAGATGAAAATATTTAGGGAAGGAAAGGCTGTAGGTTGTGGCCTTTTTAAGCCTTTCTTGAAAATTTTAAGGTGGATGTGTTGCTTTTTTCAATTAACTAGTTTTAAGTTGATAAAAGAGATTAGTGTTGGGACATTCAAGATTTGAAGTCTTGTTGAAATGATGCTGGAAGCTGTTGAACGTTCCTGCACTGCAATACCACTGAAAATCAACAGCATTAGGTATATGGGATTAAATTTTCAGGTTCTGAGTAGCTTACTCAATTTAATGCAAAATTTTGGACCACTATATAAATTGGGATGTACTGTGTGTAACTGCCAAATCATAGTCAAATTAGAGCTAGAGTTCTGCAAAGTTGCAAAGGCACTCAAATGCCACATCATGCCAGTGGCATTTGACATCACTTGTGATTGCAGATGCCTTCTCCTGAGTCGATTTTCAGGCTCTAGCACATGTTTCAGAAGTTAATGATAATGCAGATCAGCTTTCTTTACTGTGTAATATGCATAAGTTCATACACTGAATCTCAGGTTTCTTTTAACCAGTTTTTGTACTGGGATGCATATGGAAAGGCAGCCCCAAAGTCACAATGCCATGTATTGAAACGGTTGTTGAATGAAGTTGTCTATGTACATGCATCCATGTGTGTGTGAGACAAAGACAGCCATGGAATAGGAAGTCAGAATTTATTTCCTTAAATTTATTGGCTTTTCTGTCACACCTTTCTTTGTTGTCTTCCATCGTGAGAGTATATTAACTTAAAACTCTCATGTAGATTTCAATAGTTTGCTTGTAAGATTTCAGCATGGATAATTTTTCTGTTTCAGTATGCATGGTAAGATTTCAAGTTGTAAGTCAACCTTTTTCATGCTCTTATGAAAAATGAAAATTACTTGTGTTCAACTTACTATGTTGCTTGATGAATGATATTTTAACTTTTTCTCCTCAAAAATCTTAAACCGATCTACTATTTCTTTTCAGGAAACCAAAAATAACTTCAGAGAGTGGACATTAGTTGTACAAGAAATCGTCCGTTTTATGAAAGTAGAAACAGCCTTTATGAATGTGAGGCCGCTGAGATATTGCAATTTGTTCGATTCATATCCATCTTCTGTCCCATATGTAGCCCGTTTCCATGCCAAGAAAATGCTCAAATTTCGAGATGCGCTGCTGGCAAGCTATCATCGAAATGAGGTAAATGATTTTAAATGTTTACATGACTTGTCATTGGCCTCTACTTATTTCAGTGTTCAATTATTAGAAAGTCACTGTGCAAAAGGAGCTTCTTGACCTATTCACATATTGCCACTTTTAGGTCAAATTTGCGGAACTTACTTTGGATACTTACAGAATGCTGCAATGTTTGGAATGGGAACCTAGTGGGTCTTTCTACCAAAAGCGGCAAGTTGAATTAAATGAGAAATTAAATGAAAATGGTGCTTTGACTGATCATTCTGGAACCTCTGGATTGATTGACATAAACTTGGTGGTGGATATGACTGATCCAACTCTGCCTCCAAATCCGAGGAAGGCCATTCTCTATCGTCCATCTGTGACACATTTGATAGCAGTAAGTATTGACGTGATAAGATTGCTACATCTACTGCAATTATGTTGCTCTGGGGTAAGGGGCAACTTAGTTAGGCTTCTATTTGAGGAATCAGGAAATAGCTCAGATTGAAATAGTTGTTCTTTATTCTCAGGAGGCCTATATCTGTCATTTTTTAGTAACTAGGATTACAATGCATGATTGTGTCCTCAACACACAAGCATATAACGTAATAGGCATGCCATTACTGTTCCAATCTTACCTTCTGCTCCTCAAATAGGAGGAACCTGGTTGACATGCCTCAAACATGAGGCGTATCAACTTGGAAAAATGTGTGCTGACCATGGTTTATGGGAATCTGTGTATGTTTTGCCCTCAACATGAAGCATGAATATGATCAATTTGCCTTCATATTACAGACTTTACAGTGGTTGATGTGGTATATGGTGGTTTATGTTCTTGTGCCGGTCTTCCTGTGACACTGGCAGTTATTATTTACTTATGGAAGATGCAGATATGATGAAACACAGTATTTGTGTCCTGAAATTTCTTTCTTTTATGTCCCCTGTAACTGAGAGATGCTAGTGTCTTTAGTTGTTAACATAATTTGCTACAATGTATACCTTGTGGTTCATATGCATATTTTCACCCTTCTTGAATACAATTAGCTAGTTTAATGCTGGTAACATTCTGTTGCACAGGTTATTGCTACCATCTGTGAGGAGCTCCCTCCAGATAGTGTTATGCTCGTATATCTATCAGCATCAGGTTAATTTTGCTTCTTAATCACTAATTCAAAAATTGAACAATCATTTTGTTGCCATCAAAGATTGTTTACATTGCTGATCAGTTATGCAGGGAAGTCTGGCGGGGGTAATATTTCTCAGATGGAGAATTCTGGAGGTACAAGGAAATCTTCAAAAGTCAAGGTTGTTTCTGAGATCTCACATGAACTGGATAGCTGTATGCCTGAAGCTCCTGTTAATAACAAGGGACACTCGAGTGATTGTCATGAAAATTTTCTGTGTTTATGTCCAAAAGGAAATGGAGGTAGGTGCCTATGTTGAATTTATGCGATGAATAGTTTTTACTGGGAGGGGTTTGTGCATTTAATCTAAAAGAATAATTGTTCTTCTAGGTTGTTGTCCATGTTATAGATGATAAAAATTTAAGGAGTTCCTGTTTTATCATTCTACTCACTGTTTCCTTTACTCTTTCCCTTTTTCAGGTTCAAATAATAACCTTTACCCTGGTGATATAATTCCTTTTACCAGAAGACCACTTTTCTTGATTATTGATAGTGACAACAGCCATGCATTCAAGGCAGGTTTGTCAAAACTTGTATATAACTTGCTACACTGCTTCAAATTATTCTACAGCAGTATATAGCTTCTAAACTAGGTGTTACTTCTTTCAAAAGATGACATTTGGTGATAGATGTCATGTCTACAATCCATGCTTGGTTTTGAAGTTTTGATTTGGTTGGACAGTACATCTTGATGATGATTGAGAGAAGGCTGTTGGGATAAACCCTTTTTTAAGAATAACTATATCATTGATGTCAAGTCAAATTATAGTTGCCCATGACCTGATAGAGCAGGTTAATGGTGTAACCCTGAGGTCCAAAT
The DNA here is from genome assembly GCF_004353265.1 of Vitis riparia. NCBI lineage: Eukaryota > Viridiplantae > Streptophyta > Magnoliopsida > Vitales > Vitaceae > Vitis > Vitis riparia. The sequence goes on from NC_048437.1 coordinate 7,351,595, forward strand.
ACATTCCGATTCTGGGCATCGCTATCTCTCCTATTTATATTTTAGTTGCATAAATGGCAAAAGAAAAATAGTTTACATTTGGATTCCAGGTGCTCCGCCTAGAGTCTTTTGTTTGGGTGGAGAATGTGGGAAAAGATCTTCACAATTGATCAGCTCATGAGAGGAGGTTGGCATTTAGTATATAGATGTTGTTTGTACTCAGAAAACCGCATTATCATCAATTGCAGCAAGAATGTATGATATTACTTCCTTTTTTTTGTTTTCTTATTTTGGGATTGATCTCGGATCTCTTGGGGCTTAGATATCTGGGCTGGATTTTATTGATAGGCTTGGTTTCTGTGTATAGCCTTGTTTTTTCTTCTTTAGGGGCTTCTCTTGTTTGAGTGCCCTTGTATACATCCTGTGTACTTGGATTGCAGTCCCCTTTTTTTGAATGGTGCCTTTTATAGTTATCCTATACTTGCCCATTAAAGTCACCTTTGGGTTGCATTGTCATTGAAAGTTGGATTTTTAACCTGAAGCGGTAGACAAGGATATTTAAAGAATATTTTTAAGTCAAAATTTCTAAAATTCTGTATGATTATGTTCAATGCAGGCTTGATTTAGGATTTTTGCTGCATTGTCTTTTCCTATTCAAATTCTTGTTTCTCTCTCTGTTTGCTTATACTATATGTTAATTATTTTCAGGATTTACACGGTGCAGAGAGGGGAGAGACGGCTGCCCTACTTCTTTCCCCTTTGAAGCCAGCATTCAAGGGGCCATTTGGCTCTGATACAACACAGAATGGAAGTCAGTTCACATTCTTCCTGACTGCTCCTCTACAGGCTTTCTATGAATTGGTTGGCCTTTCATTTTCGGACACAGATTCGGTGTGTTGATAGCTTCTTCTTCTTTTCTTTTCTTTTTTTCTCTCTGGTTGAATCTCCAAGAGACATTTTAGTCTAGTTGATTTTATTTGCTCATAAGTTCCTGCTTTCAGGATGCTTACAATGATGCTGACAAAATACTCTCCACTGCCTTGTCTGAGTGGGAAGTAATACTCTGTACATCCACTAGCTTGGATCTGGTCTGGGCTCAAGTTTTATCGGATCCATTTCTGAGGCGACTTATTCTTAGGTAATATCTTTCATTTAATGATACTAACAAATTCATGATTATTTCTGGGGTGTATTGGAATTCAGAAATTATTTGGTAACCTTGGGGAAGAAAAGTTAGTGGTAACAACAGAATATCAGCAAGAATTTCAAAATCAATGGGAAGATGAATTTTGAAGTACAACAAGCATTAAAAGAAAATTTGCTGCAATTATGCAACAGTTTTGGAATCATCTGCAACATTTGTCACTTTTAAACATTACTAGTAACTGAATAAGAATTAACAAGATTGCAACAGGTGCAGTTCACCATTTTCCGTTACAAAAAAGGAAAAAAATAATTCAGCAAAATACTCTTGCCGGTGAATTAAATAACATAAGGACATCCATTACATTTAAAAGAATTCTGAATGCTATTATTTTTGGCTTATTAAAGCATAAATCTGCTTATTTGTTGTGGTATGTCCAGATTCATATTTTGCCGATGTGTGCTGTCTCTCTTCTGCCCTCCAGAAGATAGTGAACAATATCTGCCCCTTTGCTTGCCCCAGCTTCCCAGTTCTGTCTCTCCAAACTCTGATGCTGTGCAATCTGCAGTCCTCCAACTGGCAAACCACCTTGGGGTTGCTGAGTGTTTCTCTGATTAGGACAGAAATTTGTGAAACAAGATTACTACCTCCTTTGGTGGTTCAACAGGAGAAATTATCCTTGAACTCCACCCCTTGAGTTTTTCAAGGGACGTCAGTGAAGAATGTCAACAACAGGCCATAGGTTGTCATGTGGAAAGGAATCCATCAGTGGGAGTTGCTTTTGCTTGTTTTAGTGCTTATATGCAACCCCAATGTTTCTACCGAAATTGTATGGTGGTTCTGTTGTTCTGTTGGAGGGGTGTTTGGCGATGTACTGGGTTTGTTCTTGCATAGTGGGTTAATTGTTTATGGGGCTCATTGAAGATTGATGTTCTGCTTGTTACAAATTAGTCCTAATTTGTTTATACCTTTATAAAAGAAAATCAGGTACTCAAAGAGAGAGGAGGTTGAATTTTTTGTTCCCTTTTTTGTCTCTTTCAGGCGGCTTTGTTGTCACGAATATTATTGTAGAAGTTAGTTAAAGGGCAGGATGCAGTTTTGATTGTTTTGGGAACTTTGGAATATGAGGCCTGTGAAAAATGATTGAATCCTTGCAATAATTTTTCTTATATATATGTTCCTTAAAATAAAGCGGACTGCATATTGGTCAGATTTATCCAGTTTTCGAACTGCTTTGAGGTTCAGCTTTATTTTGAGTTGGGTTGCCTTAAATGTTACTTGAAGACGAGTCCACTCAGACTTGCCGGACATATTTATCTCGCAAGTTAATTCATACTTACAGAGTGCAGCACCCCAAGCTGACACGAGCTTAATTTAGAAGGATTCGGTTACAGTACCGAAGTGTACATTTTTGGTATTTTACCAAAAATGGACTCTTGTTATGCCAAGTATATATTTTTAATGGCCTTATTATTTGTATCTTGATTTGATTTATTTATACCCTTTTAGCTAAGTTTTATTCATCGTTTATTTCCAATGGTCTAGATTCTTTGTTCATTATATATCACTATGTTATCATAACATTTACTAATTCATAATGACAAGAAGTTATACCCGAGCGGAGTTCATGCAAGTAGGGTTGAGACATCTTGTAATTTTCACTGCCTGATGAAGTATTGAGAAAAAAATCTTAATATCCAATTCACTTGTGATATCTTATTATAATTAGTATTTTTATTTTATTTTATAATATATTATATTATTACTACCTAAATGAAAGATAATTTGTTGTCATTGTGTGAGCCCATCTCCACATGATATTATTTTATTTTAAAAAATTCATATAATACAACAACTTTTAATTGGTCACGATTTGAATTGATTACGAATAATCGAATTTTCTTTTAGTATGATTAACTTAATTTGTCCATTTGTTAAATCATAAAATACTAAAATTTTAAATATTAATATTTTTTTTTTTATAAAAATGAATGATTCTTCCTATTTTTAAAAGCTTTGTTTAAAATGATTTTTAAACAATTATTTTAATTGATTTTTTGACAAATCGCTTTATTATATAATGCATTACCATTTTATTTATTTATTTATTTTTTAATATTTTGACTCCAATTTAACCTCAACTCAAAATTTCATGGGATGCTCGATCTCAATTTAGTTAAGGGATAACTCTTGAAACAAATACAGATGATCCAGAGTGGTTAAACAATCTTTATTTTTTTTCAAAAAATAAAATAAAATAATAAAATAAAGGACTTTCGAGCCATGTTAGCCCCGACCTAACCCTGTGGTAGACCGGTGGCATGCTCAAATCAGAACCATTTAGTTTTTAAAATTTAAACCTCATCTGAAGTTTCAATGTGGCTTTTCAACGATAGCCATCTTTTTAACATTTCAGTTCCCTCTCTTTTCACTTGGAAAAAGAATGGGTTTCCCCAACCAATAGAAATTGAGTGTTGAACCCCTTACGATCCGTGCCTCACCCTGACATAACATCCCAGCCGTCCACCTAAGCAGAGAAAACACAACTACCTGCCACTAAATCCGTCCGATAAGACACTGAAAAAGCACACGAATAATGATTTCTAACCGTCCGATTTATGTCCATCGCCGACCGCTTGCCTCTATATAATGGGGCTTACCCCTAAACTTTTCAAACTTTATTGTCTTGGTAGAGAGAGGAAGAAGCTCGAGAGGGAGAGAGAGAGGTAAGTAATTTTTTTTAAATTTTTTTTTTTTTGTAATTTAGATTTCAATATCAAGTTTTGATTTCTTCCCGCCTTAGAAATCTGGTATTAGGGTTTAAAAAAGTGTAATCATGTTACGAAAATTAGGTTTGGGGTTGGGCTTTGAATTGGATGATTGGATCTATTAGGGCTTCTCATATGGTTGACTTTAATTTCCTTATATGCTATGTATGTTTTTTGAAAGAGTAAGAAGCGATTTTATCTGGTTTTCTTGTCCCTTCTCAAATGGTTCGTGGCTCGATGTTTTGTTTGTTTGGTGGATGAGAAAGTTTACAATTTTCTGCAACTTCGAAGAAACAATAAATTTTTATAGTATAATTTGAAAAACAAGAATCAAATTGGGGCTTCCATGTGTCCTTCTGTCGAATCGTTTTGTTTGCAAGCGTTTCAACGGCATTGCAAGTAAGGATTGGGGCCAGGGTTAGGGTTACGATTATGATTATAATTTTTTCTCCCTTTCAAACAAGAAAATCGATGCACACATATGTTCTTTGTGGTTCATATTATTTGAAATTGTTGCAGATGGCTCGTACCAAGCAAACTGCTCGTAAGTCCACGGGAGGAAAGGCTCCTAGGAAGCAACTCGCGACCAAGGTGCGTGCTTTTTTTTTTTTTTCTGTGTATGTTTCTGATTATAAATTTTGGTTGTTGTGTTTCTGATTTATATTGTTCTTCAGGCTGCCCGCAAGTCTGCCCCAACCACTGGTGGTGTGAAGAAGCCTCATCGTTACCGCCCTGGTACCGTCGCCCTTCGGTGAGTCATCGTTTTTGTCGTGTTTTTATTTCTCTAGTGTTCGATTTGTATGTTGAATTTATATAATGCTTAGTTGTTTTGTGTGCTGTTTCCTTATTATGTACATTATATTGATTTACAGCAATCAATTGTTTGAATACTTTTTTGTTGTTCAGTGAAATTCGAAAGTACCAGAAGAGCACTGAGCTTTTGATCAGGAAACTCCCATTCCAGAGGCTGGTCAGAGAAATTGCCCAGGACTTCAAGGTAAAGGAGTTGGATATTTATTGATCACAAGTTTGTTTAAATCATTGAGAGATAATGACTGGGTTTATGCGCTTGGGTTTGGTTGCAGACTGATCTGCGTTTCCAGAGCCATGCTGTGCTGGCACTGCAGGAGGCCGCGGAGGCCTACCTTGTGGGTCTGTTTGAAGACACTAACCTCTGTGCAATCCATGCTAAGCGTGTTACAATCATGCCCAAGGATATTCAACTCGCCAGGAGAATCAGGGGTGAGCGTGCTTAATTGGAAGGTGATGGAGCCCCGTAGTTGTTGATGGTGGTGTTCTTTATAAGTGTTTAGATTTAGGTCCTTAGGCAGAGCTAGTGCAAGGATTAGAACTATATGATGCTTGGTAATGGTGGTGTGCAGTTATCAAGGTGGTGTTTTTTTTGTGATGGAGGATTTCAATTTGGTATATTTCTAGTCAATTGTGTTCCTTTTCAAATGGTACTTCATACTAATGTGTGAACATCTTTAATCATCTAATGTAGGTCTGTCTCATTCCATTTCCTTTACAATTGTTTGGTTTATAATTTCTTATGTCCAGTGGACGACTTTACTGCATTCATTTCTATTGAGAAAATACCATTACGAAATCTGAACTCTGCCTTTGATCCCTCCATGCATCAATTTGTTAACTATAAAATTGTGACATAAGTTGGGTTTTGGTTCACATTTTCAGAGGTTAACTTTTGTTTTGAAGATCTAATCCCAAACTTGATATGATTTTATATCCATGTTTGGCTCTCCCATCCCTTAAGGCGAAAAGGGTATTAAAGGAAGCATAAATTTGAAACGTATGGGAGAATTTCGCATAGAAAAAACGATGGAGTAAGGATCCATATTTTAGACATTCATTGATGAAAATATTTCGGTTTTAAAGATAAGGGGGTTACCTCGAAATTTTTTTATCAAGGCTTTGCTTTGCTATTTTCTATTCGAAGGCCTTCATTTGCTATTTTTTATTAAAATTTTTATTGAATTTTATACTAATTTCATGGCTGTTACAAAAAGAAATTATTAAGGAAAAAAGTAGGCAAAATGTGAAAACATTTTTTCTGACGACCATTTCTTTAAAAAGAAAAAACAATAAAGATGGAAAAAGTTTGATATGAGTGTCATTTTCAAAGATTTAGTTTTTCTTCAGTAAGATGATATATTACTTTTTTTGCCTTGTTATTTTCTTTTCCTTTGTGTAATTTTTTTCTAAAAATAAAAAAGTTTAAGCAACCCAAGTTGAGAGTGTACGCATGATGTGTCTTTTAGGCTAAGAGGCCATTTTGGCCCCAACTCAAGTTTTGAATTGCATCGACGGCTATATCGAGCATAAATTCACCATATTTGATACCGAGGGGTAAATTACCTTTGACCGGGAAATTTAAAATATTAAAAGCCTTTCGAAATGATTAAAAATAGTTTTTTATTTTTTATTTTAAAAAATTCGTAACGTCATTCTTTTTTATTTTCAACAAGTAGAAACTGTTTTTACAAATTTTTTAAAACATTGGTAAAATACAAAAAAAAATAAAAATAATCATTAAATAAAACAATAAAATTAAACATAATATCATTTTTCTTCTCTTTTCACAATATAATATTAATACCCAAAATTTTTAAATATAATTTTTTTAAAATTATTTGTACTTTTCTAAATTTCTGTTAACTTCTTTAAAAATTTTCAAATCAAATTATATTTGACATAGAAATTTATTAATTTTTAAAAACAATTTAAAACTCAAAAACTTATTTAATTAGTATTAGAAAGCAATGAAACTCAATAATATTTGAAAGTGGACCAAAATTTATTTTAAATTATTTAATATATTGAATTTATTAACAAGTCTAATAATTTTTAAAAAAAACTTAAAATTTAAATAATGATACAATTATTACTAAATATTCATAGACAAAATTGGTTTACAATAATTTTATTACCTTTTGTTCTATATAGAATTATATATATAATTTTTTTATTAGACAAATAAAATTTGAATTAAACAAAACTTAATATATTAGGTTCATCAAAACGAGTATAGTAATTTTTCAAAATAATTTAAAATTTAATAGTGAATCCATTAATATTAGAAATGGATAAAAATTGATTTATAATGACTATTATTTATTTATTTTTGGTATATAATTTTATTTATACAATTTTCATCATTAGAAAAATACAATTTCAGATCAAGTTACAATTTATATTGAATTTATTAATAAGTTTAACAAAATTTAAAAATAAAAATCTTGATCTAATTATTATAAAAAATAATAAATCAAAATTGATATATGACTTTATCATCCCTCTTATACACACAATTTTATATTTTCAATTTTCTTGCTATGTAATTCATACATAATTAATAATTTATTCTTTAATGAATATTTTAATTTATTCATACATAAAACTATTTTCATTTTTAATTAAACTTGAATTAAATTTAATTAATATTATAGAAATTGAATATATAATATTTTTATAAAATCAAAACAGAAAAATGATTTAAAAATAATAATTTATCCAAACAAGATTTTCTATTTTCTATTTTAAAAGAAACTTATAAAATAACCTTATTTTAATAAAATACTAAAAAATTATTTTTTTTGTTCTTTTATTTGATAACAGATTTTGAAAATAAACATAAGAAAACATGACCACATAGCACTTTGGTAAAGCCACTAAGCTCTAGAAACTAGACGCGTTAGGACTAGCTGTATGGTGTTTTGGACTCTATGCTTGTCATCTGTTTCTCCCCACCTTGTTTTCTACCCAGATCTCCCTCCATCATTCGAACCATTTTCCCTCCAATTTTCCATTCCTTTAATCGGCAATTCCATCCTCTATCCATTAAGCTTTTCTCCACCCAAGATGTTTATGCCTTCAATGTCCAGATTGGCAGTCTTTCTCGCGCCGGCAACATTGGAGCCGCCCGCCAACTGTTCGACGAAATGCCCCATAGAGATACCGTTTCTTGGAATTCTATTATTACTGGCTACTGGCAAAATGGGTGCTTTGATGAGTCCAAGAGGTTGTTTGGATTGATGCCCACCAAAAATGTGGTTTCTTGGAATTCCATGATTGCTGGATGTATCGAGGATGAGAGGATCGACGAAGCGTGGCAGTATTTTCAGACAATGCCCCAGAGAAATACAGCATCATGGAATGCCATGATTTCGGGATTAGTTAGGTATGATCGAGTCGAGGAAGCTAGTAGGCTTTTTGAAGAGATGCCAAGGAGGAACGTAATTTCATATACTGCTATGGTTGATGGGTATGCCAAGATAGGGGAGATCGAGCAAGCACGGGCTTTATTTAATTGTATGCCGCAGAAGAATGTTGTTTCTTGGACGGTGATGATTAGTGGGTATGTTGAGAATGGGAAGTTTGACGAGGCCGAGAAACTGTTTGAGCAAATGCCAGATAAAAATATTGTTGCAATGACAGCGATGATCACGGGATATTGTAAGGAAGGGAAGACGGACAAAGCAAAAATTCTGTTTGATCAAATCCCGTGTAGGGACCTTGCCTCTTGGAATGCAATGATAACAGGTATGTGGAACTTCTATCATTCATCTACTGTGAGAGCAATTTAACATGGTGGGCTTAGACGTTCAAGTGGCTATTTCTGTGTTATTTTGTGTCTTTGTCCGCTAATGCTCAATGGTGTTGTGGCATACAGTAACACTCATCAAAGAGTTTGATATTTAGCCAGTACTGCCTCTGGTTACCTGGGTATCAACTATGCTAAGCGTCACAAGAATTTAGCCACATTTTTTTTCTTGTGATGGTGCTAAGACTTGAATTAGTCAACCTGCACTTATGGCACCCACTAACAAAACAACACAAGCACTCAAAGTAAGACAAGAACCGTATAGGAAATCACTTCCCAACTTGTATTATTCCACACAATACAAGAAACCAAAGCTTACATGAACTTCTTCATATTCCAATAGGGTATTTATAGACAGCCAAAAACCCTCAATAACTGCCCATGTTTTGGAGGCGCAACCCATGCTGGGTCACGTTCTTGACAATTTCTCCATGCTTGCAACTTCTTCTCAGGTGCTGTGTTCCACACACTTTTGCATTACTTCAGATGTTGCTATGTGGTCTATGTATTCCTGCAGCACAACCCCATGTTTTCTGATGAGTAGGGTCTACATCTGCATGCATCAGTCACCTTTGTAACTATCCACACATGTTACACAAGTCGAAGCCTTAACCAGCTCCATGTATTCCCCTTCCTTGTGTCTGCATGCTTCAACCAACCAGTCCACGTGTGTTGCATGCATGCACTCATATGCTCATGTATGCCTTGCCAAGTTAACCCTTGCTTAGCATTAGAGCCTCTCAGCATGTGTTGTAGAGTATCCTGATCTTGGTCATGCCCAAGACTCATGCACATAGCATTGCTTACGTGCAGTCCATGCATCAAGTTGCCATACCTTGTCTCAGCTACATAGCACATCCTACATGTGCCATGCTACATTCATGGCTTTGTGTCCACGCTACAATACCTCGCCCAAGCTATTGTGCACTTGGGTGCGTGCAAACCCTAGTGGTACCTTACACTCATCTGTGGAGAGGCTTAATGTGCCTAGGGTGTGCATGTGCCATGCTATAGCCCACACTCTTGGGTTACCCCAAGTGAGACCACCACACCAGCCCCCTGTCCGTTCCCTCTCCCCCCATCCACCTATTTTTAAACAACATCTGAGCCATTTCCAATATGTCAGGAGGGGATATTGATGATGCTTCCACAGATATAATGAATTTTCTCTAATTATAGGAAATTTGGGGAAACACCCTATCACTTGGAAAATTCTTCTTAGGCTACTGGCAACATAAAGAACCCATCAAAGCACCAACATCCAACACTTGTTGTGTCACCAGACTCACCACAAGCTGCCATTACTGCACACTGTGCCTCCAAGTTGTGCAACATCTGCCAGCAATGTTGTGTGCGCTTGCAGCACTGCCTGTTGCCTTCTTACCCACAGCCTTGCTGCACTAGTGCCACTGAGCCTTTGCTCTAATCCCATCAAGGCTACTTCAACCAAGTTCCCACCTATGATGTCTTTGGAAGCTGCAACACTGCCATGAGTTAGTTAGCCACAACGCCTTGCTTGAGTTTAGACATGCTACCACTAACATGCCTTGGGCCATGTGGATGAAAGGTGCTGCCACACATGCCCATGTTGTGCCCTCCAATGGCTAGTTCTAACACTAGGGGTAGTGGGAAAAATGGTTGTTGAATTTGTACTAGCTCCCATTACAAAGTTCCAAGCGATTGCTGATCAAATGACTAGGTGGTGCTGAGTTGTTGAGGATGTGTTTTTTCTGCATGTCAAAAGCTAACATCATATATTGTGGTCAAGAGAATCTATAATATAGCTATCATCTAAGTTATTACATTATATGCAACTAATACGCATATGTAAGTGGGATCCTACAGTTTTGTCAAAACTCCTATGCCATCAACCGAGCAGTTCGCATATGGCCTCTCCTTTGGTAAGCAGAGAGTGGAGCGATCTTATCATTTGGTACATATTGTATGTTTCAATTGCTTGATTGTAGCATTTAAGGGCCTAGGTTTCAGATCTGAGGTAGAGATGCTAGAAGATTAATGTTCTGGGTTCCATCATAATATCATGTCCCATGCATGTAGATTGTAAATTAAAGCAGCCTCCCATGAGATTTTTTATTATTGAACTATCAAAATTGTTTTTGACAAATGTCATTATGGATCCTATCTTAAACTTGGTTAATCAACAATTTGTGTCGAGCCAATTGGTACTGTGATGTTGTGGTGCAGTGGGAGAGACACTTGAGACTCATTTTTGAGCTAAGTCGATTCAACAAATGCACTCATCTCTCAAGAGAGAAAAAGGTGGTGGTAGATATGAGAAATTGGATCAAGGAATGCACTTCTTCTAGTATTTGATCGATCTAAGTTGGTGCAATTATTTATTGTTTTATTTTTCTTGTCAATCGTTGAATTGAATGAAATCAATTGCAATTAGAATTGTACTGTGGAATTTTTTTTTCCCCAATCATGCCATAAGCTGGTATCATTAAGATTTTTATTTAATTTATGACTCCTGATGTTTAAAATCGCAATTTAGGAAAAAGACTTTTTGTTTACATCCCTTTGTTTCTAACAATCCCCTAAAATTAAGGAATTAACGTGCTTAAAGTGTTTTGAGTGTTTTAATCTGGGTATGCAACCTGATTACATATACCTCAACGGTTACTAAAGGACGACTAATATTTTATAGGTTATGCACAAAATGGAAGTGGTGAGGAAGCATTGAAGTTACATTCGCAAATGCTCAAGATGGGTATGCAGCCAGATCACTCAACCCTTGTTTCAGTTCTTACTGCATGTTCTAGTCTCGCATCATTGCAAGAAGGAAGAAAAACTCATGTACTTGTTCTCAAGAGTGGGTATGAATCACATATATCCATATGTAATGCTTTGATTACTATGTACTGCAAATGTGGTAGCATCCTTGATTCTGAACTAGCTTTCAGACAAATTGACCATCCAGATGTCGTCTCATGGAATGCCATGATTGCTGCATTTGCACGACATGGCTTCTATGACAGAGCCCTTGCTTCCTTTGGTGAGATGAGATCGAATAGGGTTGAACCAGACGGGATAACATTTCTGAGCTTATTATCTGCTTGTGGTCATGCAGGAAAGGTGCATGAGAGCCTCAATTGGTTTAATTCAATGATTGAAAGTTACAAAATTGTCCCCAGGCCTGAACACTTTGCTTGCTTGGTTGACATATTGAGTCGAGGAGGTCAGGTGGAGAAGGCCTACAAGATAATCCAAGAGATGCCGTTTGAGGCAGATTGTGGGATATGGGGTGCTCTTCTTGCAGCCTGTCATGTTCATCTAAATGTAAAGTTAGGTGAATTGGCAGCTAAGAATATTGTGGATTTGGAGCCCCAAAACTCAGGGGCTTATGTTGTCCTATCTAACATATATGCTGCTGCAGGCATGTGGGGGGAAGTTACAAGAGTGAGAGGTTTGATGAGAGAACAGGGAGTTAAGAAGCAACCTGCATATAGCTGGATGGAGATTGACAATAAAGTGCATTTCTTCTTGGGAGATGATGCATCTCATCCAGAAATTCATAGAATTCGTTTGGAGCTCAAGGGGATGAAGTTACAGATGATAGCAGATGATGATATTGAAGAAATTTTTTCGGCATGTTCCTGTTGAATTGCAACTTTTAAGCCTATATTTTGGGTGAAGAAGAGAAAGCTTGATCCTGAAGAACTTGAAATCCCCATTCAGCTATATCCAAAAGGTTCCCGTTGTATTTCCTAACCATGCAACTGGACAGACATATACTGGTGAAACAGAGAAGGGGCAAATAGTCACTGGATGCTGTGAATACAAGCGAGATGTAATTATAGAAGATAAAAGAATGGCAAAATGTTGGAATCATAATGCATGTGAAGATCGAAAATTTTCTGTTATCCTGAATTTGGAATTCAGGAAATATGTCGTCAATGGGTAATTTGTAAGAACGGTCGGAGAAATGGTTGAGCATAAATTGATACATGGGCGAATTGATGTGTGTTCTGGAATGGATTGGTTTTTGTATTCCTCATAAACAATTTGGCATGCCTAAGGAGTTTCAAGAATGTCTTATGAAAAACATTTATCATATGAAAAAAAAATCATTTATAAATATATGAAATTAAGTAGTCAATGTGAAAGATTAGTATTATTAATTTATTTTATTGTAATTTAATTTTTTTTTTTTAATGGAGAAAATTGGATGAAATATTGAAAGTATATAAAAAAATTTTTAAAAATTTATATTAGTATTATTGAGCTATTTTATTCTTATTCAAGCGAAAAAAAATAAATCTTAAAAATTAAAAAAAAAAAGAAGTAAAATTTGAAGGAAATGGAGAATGTGGGGAGGATACGATTCACACCCTTCTTACATTTTCGTACCTTTAATATTTTTTTTTTGATATTTAATATTACCTATCCAAACCATACCAAAAAATATATATATATTAACAATAATTAATTTTAACATTTAAGAATGTTTTCTAGGTAAAAAAAATTAAAATTAAATTTAATACACCTAACAACTAAAATAAAATTATAAATTATATAAAAAATTTAGAACATTGTAAAGTTGAATAGAGAAGGTAAATGGAGAAGGTTTGAGAGTGGAGAGGTGAATGGAAGAATTTAGAAGAATTTTATTTATTGCATATGAAACTAAAATTTGTGTCAGAAGTATTTGAAAAAAATAATATTAAATCATTTTATTTGTAAAATCATATAATTTTAATTTTTGTCTAATTTGTCATCTTCGGTATTTCCCATCATGAAAATTTTTAATTCATTATTTATTTAGACGATTTGAATTTCACGGCCAGAAAATTTTCTATGGAACCAGATGTGATTAATCTTGGAACATGTCACTGGTAAGTTCAGTTTTTCCTTTTTTGTTTGGACTGAATGTCCAGGTAACATTAAAGGCCCAATCCCATCATGGAATAGAACCCAAGGGCCCAGCTGCCGGCGGAGAGCAAGAGACACAAATGAATTAAAAAAGGTCAGACTCAGCCCAATTGGTCGGTTTTGGCGGTTGTCGTCACCCAAATAACCACCAAAATATTCTCTTTCTCTCACATTTCCGATTACGGCAAAGCAAAGCTACAGGTTGGATTACAAGAAGGCCCGTCAACTTAGGAATTTTAACCAACCTTTCTCTCCATGCACACAATTTTCCTCCTAAATTTACCTGAGTTCCTAAATATAGAAGATACATATCAGCAGTATCACAAATCCAATATGTTGCCTTTCAAACCCAGGTATCGTGACTCCCTCTTTCTCAAGTATATAAAAGATCCATGCTTTTCCAATTAGCCGGTTTGGTTAGTTTCTCGTTTGATTCAGGTTTCTCTAGTTTTAGCTTTGGTGGGTTCTATTGTTTCTTTTCCATGCTTTTGTTGCTTCGGTTTTGATGTTTGGAATATTTGTGGTTTGTAGGACGTTTCTTGTGGACTTTCCAAACGAATTTTCATGGGTTATTTCTGAAGCCATCTCCGCGTGGAAAGGTTGCAATCGTGCCTCACTGAAATAGGAAATTAGTCGCAAGTCTCTTCCTCTCTAACACGAAATCCCTCGAAAGCAAGGGATTTAGGCGAGGTATGATCGCCGGTTTGATGACTTCTGCTTTGATTTATAGTTGGATTTGCTTGATTTTTAATTTATTTTTTTTCAATATGATGATGGGTTTTATGTAATTTATGGCATCAACCAGTCCTTGAATCTAAAATAGCATAGAATTGAACTTTTAGTTTGATATGAGCTGGAGTTGATGGGACCCAATTTGCGAAATTGGATTGGTTTCATGTGATTTAGAGGATCAGCCCATTTTCGCAAATGCTGTTTTGAATGAATTGAATGTGATGAATTTTGGTGTAATTTTAGGTAGAAACAGAGCATCCGAATCTCAGAGATGCAGCGACATATGGGTAACATTCAAGACGAACTGAGGCAGACTCAGAAGCAACTGTATGAGGCAGAGGAAGAAAGAGATCGAGCAGTTGATGAGCTGAGAGAGATGAAGAAAGTGGCTCAGGAGGCCAACATGAGGCTAAGTGAAGCATTGTCCTCTAAGAGATCAGGAGAGCTATACACAGAGCTCAGTGCGGCAAAGAAGTCACTATCTGATGCAACTCGAGAATTGCAATTCAAAGAGAAGGGTATGGAATCTTTGAGACTTGAACTTGAAAAGGTGCAACTAGTGGAACTGAAATTGGCAGAGAGGGATGCTGCAGTTGATAAGTTGAAGAAGGAGCTTAATATTGCCAAAATTACAGAGAGTCACACAGTGGATTCATTGTCTGAAAGTAAGGCGAGAATTCAGGAGCTGGAGAGAGAGCTAGAGAAAAAAAAGAACTCGGAAGCCCAAGTGTTTGATTCACTGGTCTCCCAAACAAAGCAGCTTGAGCAAACCAAGATTTTGCTTGAAGAGTCCAAGCTTGAAATTGCTTCTCTTCATGACAGGGTGCAGATCTTTGAGGGCTCATATGGACAAAGTAGTAGGGATCTCGATTTATTTAACAACTGCCTTGAGAATAACCATTCCAGAAAAGAAGAATTAGAGAGTCTCAAGTCTGATCTTCATCAGGCAAAAGGGAATCTGGCTCATGCCCAAGAGGCTGAACATCTTGCTTCATCACAGACTCAGGCTGTGCTTCAAGAAATGGGCTTGCTAAAGTCTGAGCTGAAGTTGGCTTTAGAGGCAGAAGAAAAGAGCAAGAAAGCCATGGATGATCTAGCATTAGCCCTCACAGAAGTTGCCACTGAAGCCAATCAAGCAAAGGAGAAGCTCAGTTCAACACAAGCAGAACTGGCGAATAAAAAAGAGGAGGCTGAGCAATTGAAGCAGACATTGAAGAGCACCGAAAGCAAGTATCAAATACTCTTAGATGAAACAAGGAAAGAAATGGAATGTTATAGGAACATTTCAGAGCGATTGAGATCAGAAGCGGAGGAATCACTTCTGGCCTGGAATTTGAAGGAAACTGAATTTGTCAATTGCATGAAAGAGGCTGAAGAGGAAAAGATTGCCATACAACAAGAGAATACTAGAATGACAGAGTCGATGAAAGCTGCTGAGGACATGAAGAAGGCATCAAGGGAAGAGAATCACAAGTTGCGGGATATCCTTAGACAGGCCCTAAACGAATCTAATGTGGCAAAAGAAGCAGCAGGGATTGCCAGGGCAGAAAATTCCCAACTCAAGGATTGCCTGACTGAAAAAGATGATGCTTTGGATTTTTTCACCCGAGAAAACGAACGCCTTCGGGTCAGTGAAGCTGCAGCTAATGAGAACATCAAGGAACTGAAGTATTTGCTCTCTACGGTCTCAGCAAAGGAAGTCAAAACAGAAGAGAAGGAGGTGGCAGAGGTTAAGACTCATAAACCAACGGCCAAAGTGAAAACAGAAGACAAGGAAGTGGCAGAGGTTAAGACACATAAACCAAATGCTAAGATGAAACCAGAAGACAAGGAGGTTGCAGAGGTTAAGACTCATAAACCAACAGCCAAGGTGAAAGCAGAAGATAAGGAGGTGGCAGAAGTTAAAGCACAGAAACCACCCCTGAAGGAGCATCATGATGGTAAGAAAGCGAGGAACACCTTTAGTTTTGATCTAGAAGAGCTGAAAATACCAGTTAAGCCCAAGGATGAAGATGAAGATTTCCTCATAGAGGAGGCACTTAAGGGCTCCATATTTGATACAAAATCACCACCTATGCCGGTGCACCATCACCGGAAAATGTCTTCCTCCATTTTCACCGATGATGGAGAAACAATATGTTCAGAAGATTTTGATAATCTAGAAGGGCAGCATTTTGATGAGGCAGAGCATGAAAGGAGCTCACACAGAAAAAAGAAAGCATTGCTCCGAAGGTTTGGAGACCTTATCAGGAGAAGAAGTTTTCACCAGAAAGCAGGTATGAATGAGCCGAATGCCCAATAAGATTTTGGGTCCACCCTCATAGATTTTGGCATTGTAATGGTAATTTTTTTTTTTTTTTTTTTTTTGGGGGTATGTTGAAAATTGCAAATGTTTGAATTACAATGCCAACATTCTACTGTAATTTATTACAAAGTAGACATACAATTTGCATTTACATTCATAAAAGTGTCTTTGTGAGAAGGTTTTAAGCACGAACTGTTTTCGAAATAGGTTTTTATAACAATTTTTAAAAAATAAGGTTCTGTTTGAGGGTGTTTATAAAAAATATTTTTAAAATGGAGAATAAAAAATAGTTTTAATTTTTTTTAAAAATAGAAGTGTTTGGTAAAATGTTTTTAAAAAAGTTTTTTTAAAACAAAAAACAAAAAACTTGTTTGGATAAAGAATTTGTATTGTTTTTAAAAGCAATGTCTTACTTTTGTTTTATAAAAAAATTATAAATTTAATTTATAATAATATAAAATTAAATTCAAGTTAAGTTTTATTAAAAAAATAAAAATTAAATCTACAATTATGTAGAAGTTAAAGATTTTTTTTTTAAATTAAGAAACAATTTTTTTTATTGTAGTGAAAAAAATTACTAAGATAAAAATAATTTTAATATTCATTTTTTATATAAGTCAAATAAGTAATTTAATTTTTTTTAAATCTTGTTTGAACATGATTTCTTATGTTTTTTTTTTTTTTTTTTTTTTTAAGTTAAAAAACCAAAAAAAGTTTTTAAATGTTTTATACAAATAATGATAAGCAAGTTGTTTTTATATAAGGATTTTAAAAATAAAAAACAAAAAGACTTGTTTGGATAAATTGTTTTTTTTTTGTTAATTTTTTTATTTTGTAAAAACATTTTAAATTCAACTTATATAACATTAATTAATTAAATTTAATTGAAGTGTTCTTCAAAATGAAAATAATTTTGTAATTACAAATAAATTAAAAAATATATAATTTTTAGTAAAATATAAATAATAATATTATAGTAAAATAATAAATTATATTTTTAATTAAAAAAACTATTTTATTATATGTTAGAAAAAAAATATTTTATCATATTCATAAATTTATGGTATTAATGAGTTTATTATTTAAGTTTTAAATTATTTTTAAAAAGTAGTGGACTTGTTTACCCTTTCAACACATTAAGTCTTGTTTAAATTGGAGTTAATTTGTATAACAAAAAAGAAATTAAAAAATAATAATTCTATATAGAAGATAAATAATAGAGTGTGTGTGTGTTTTTCTATTGTTTTTAAAAATTTGTGAAAACAACTTTTACTTTTTCTTTAAAAGTTGTTTTCTATTTTATTTTATTTTTAAAAACTGAAATGGAAAACAATAATCAAATAGTGTTAAAGAAGTTTTTAAAACTATTTTCTATTTTTTTTTTAAAAAAAGAAAACCGTTTTTAAAAATTCTGCCAAACAGGCTCCATTCTTTCTAAAACCTTTAAGTTATGTTTTGTATAATGTTTTTTCCATGACATTTATCCCCTTCTTAAACATTTGCCTTGAATTTTTGGTTTC
Organism: Vitis riparia; assembly: GCF_004353265.1. Lineage (NCBI taxonomy): Eukaryota > Viridiplantae > Streptophyta > Magnoliopsida > Vitales > Vitaceae > Vitis > Vitis riparia. The sequence continues at coordinate 7,369,557 of NC_048437.1, forward strand.
TTGCTAATTAAACAAGTTGTATCATGGAAAAAAGAAAAAGAAAAAAATTTGGAGATCAAGATTGATGTATATGTAATCAAATTAAAAAAAAAACTTAAAATTCACAAACTAATAAAAGAACATAAACTAATATCGATGTAAATATAATAAAATTATAGAATATGCAAAAACTTTATAACTCATTGGAGATTAAGATTTAAGAGTGAAAAGAGCATTTTAGAGAGTGTTTGGTAGACTAACTTAATAACTTAATATGACTTAATAATTTAATTTAAGTCATTAAATAAATTAAGTATATTTGATAAATAATTTAATGATATAATTTAAAGTTAAAAACAACTTTAAGTAATAGGTCAAAATAATTAATTTATTTTTAAGTCTATATATATAATTTACATTTTTATCTTCATTTGCCCTAATTACTTTCACGATCTATGTTGTTACTTTACGACCTCCATTGTTACTCGATTTCATTTGTCTTAGTTATAATTTATGAGGATAAATATGTTAATTTGATGATTTAGAATAAATTCTAAGTTAATTTTATCAAACAATCTTAATACTTAAAGTAAGAATTAAGTTTACAATTTAAATGTCATTTTACTTAAAATTAATTTAAGTCATTAAGTAATAAGTATTAAATTTTATTACACACACTTATCTCTTGTACTAATAGATGAGGCCTCAATAATTTGTTCTTCAATTAGGTCTAAAAATTTTAAGTACTCTCTTACTATTTTATGATAAGATTAATAATAATAGTATAAGAAAATAAATATTATTTTAATTTGAAACCTATATATTGTCTATTTAGACTTAGAATTTTATATTACAAAGTTTTATTCAATGTTCATATTTTTATGAACTTCAAATAACAATTCAATAAAAATATAAATAAAAACAACCATTTTTATTTATTTATTTATCATATTATAGTTTCGGAGCGAGGATGAATTTCCTATCTTAAAAAACTTTACAAATAGTGAAATTGTTTGGGTGAGAATATAATATCTTTTCTCATTCCTTAAATTTTGTGAACTAAGTGAAAAAGTTATGGCATGTGCCAATAGGGCATAATGGTTATCTAAGAGCTGCAAAGAGTTAAGAAGACATAGCGAGAGCAAGGGTTTAGGATTACCATTGTCCCTCTTGAGCTTATGACCATTATGTGGGAGTTTTATTCTCCATTATCACCAAAAGTAGATACAGGATATATATATCCTGATCTTAAAACATGTCTTGATCTTTAAATGAGGAATCAGTCTGAATCCATTACGCTTTTGATGAAGAGGTATGGATCTTCTAAGGCTGTAGAGAGCTATCTACCGATTATGTAATCTTTCTGACGATAGGAGCAAGAGAGAACGAATTCCGTTCTTATTCAAAAGATGTGATTATTAAAAGGAACATACATTTTTTCCTATATATACTCTTTATACCTTAGAGACCATACCTTTTGGAATATTGGATCTCGGGGTTTTAAGTCCATCATCTAAGACCCGTTATGGCACTAGGCTCTACATATAAAGTGGTCCATACTCTAGATCAAATAGAAATTATACATATATGGATAGCTAAATCTTGAACAATAATATGATGTGGTCCACGTTTATTCTAACACATTATCCCTCTGTGCTGCTCAAGTTAAAAATGATACAATAAAGGTGGTGAGAGTTCTTTTATACTGATGTTACCACACATCATAAAGGTCGTGTGTTCATGGTGGTAATGGTCATGAACATGACTCCTTGCTACCTCGTAGAGTTAGGGGAGCTTTCTTGTCCTATTTTGTGTCAAGAAGCATAGGATGAGGACATGGTACATCTCCTCTCGACAACAATGATAGGAGTCTTGTCTCTAGGATCTCTCACTCTCATAAAAAATGAGAGGAGTAGGGGTACCTACTCGTGGAGGGAGGTTAGGATAGGTTGTAGGATGACCTTTCCCATATACCTCTTAAGAGACGGTGATGAAGAAATAATGACATTATCTTTCCAACTCTTTTTAGAGTCTACCTTCTTGTTACTAAGTTTTATGTGGTATTGTTATCTAATTCTTTTTCCTTTTTTTCTTTTCACCCCTGGAGTGCATCAAAAGTCCTATTAGTCTTAATCCGATGCAATCATGTTGGTAAATTAAACCCCTTATATTGCTTTCCATGTCGCTTATGATTGCTTCTGGAGGGTTCGACACATGATGAGTTTTGGCACTCCATTTCATCACAAAATGCTCCAATCTCGTCTCATTATTTGCATCAGCCAAGCTCCATACATCTAGGAGCATATTCCAATCGGGCTAGTCCACGATGACACTACTTCCAACTTCTAAACCTCGGCTTAGGTTGCCGTCTCCTATTAGTTCAAAGAAAAATGGGTGGATGTATAAAGATTATAGGTGTATGCATTTACAATTCTCTTTTTAAATTTTTGGTCAAAAGAAATATTTGTAAAATTTGACATGTAAAAAGGGAGAAGAAAAAGGAAAGGGGGGTCGTTTGGACCGGCTAGGCAGGCTGGAACGATGGACCAGCGCAACTCGCTAGAATAATTGGACTGTTCCGACATGGAACGGTCTTTAGGCGTGCCGGGCAAGGGCCAGACGGCCTCTCGGGCCATAGGAGAACTGTTAGGACGCGGACGCTCTTCTGATCAGATTGATCCTAGTTAAGGCTATCAACATCGAGAGTAAGAAATAATAATCACCCCTAAGGCCTAGACCTACACTACAAGACAGAGCTTTCATTTTTTACATGGCAGACACAAAGGAATGATAATACCCACACAACTTCCACTCAACCACTCCACTAATAGAGTCAGGAAATAAGCACAACTGCATAGGCTGAGAAATCACTTTCCTTGCTTTTTATTGAAACAACAAAAATCTCTTCGCATTAAAATCCAAGAGTCTCTCTCAATGCTTCCTACTGTTTGAGCACATATCTTGGATCTCACCGTTCATTTTTTATGATGATGCCTACTTCCGCCATCTCCCATTTCTTTCCAAAGGAACTGGGGCTCAGCCTTGTAAACCATTTTAGCCTAACTGAAACCATTATAAGTTGCACCTGCACCTTCAACAATCTGGCTCTCTTAATCCCTATGCAGCTTAACAGTCATTGTGATATGGGGATCCATCAAATCAAGGACTCCCGTTATGATCCCAGGCCCACCAACAGCAACATTTACGCCCTGGAAAATTTTAGGCACTACCGGGGGGATTAGGTATTGCTGAAAAATAATTTGGTGTGGATTGAGACAGCAATATTTGCCACATCACAATGAGCATGACATTTCTGAATAATATCCTTAATCAAATGCACCAATATAAAAGACAATGTACCAGTTGAACCATCAACAAACAGAAAAGCCACTGGGGCTCGACACAAACATTAACCTTCAAATTCTCTAAGAGTGAAAACATCAGAAAGACATCAATAAAAGCCCGAAAATAGCAGACTAGCAGTGAATGATACTTCCAACGGTTTGCAAATCATGGCTGGAACTCCTAACAACTATAACCCTGGAGAACCAGTACCAAACACCTTTTCCAATTGAAAAACAAACCATTAAAAAAAAAAAAAGGAAAAAAGGAGAGAAAAAAAGGTGGGAAAAGGAGACACTAATCCTATATGACCGGAACTTCACTATTCCTCATCATGTTTGGGTGCTTCTTTGATCTCATCACCACCATCATCCTGAATCAGAACCAACAAAATACATCCCATAAGTAAACCTACAGTGAGAAAGAGGACAACCATACCAATTCAAATAGAAGATAATAATGACCTGCATATCTGAAGTCCACAGAGTCAGGTTATCACGAAGAAGCTGCATTATCAAAGTGCTGTCCTTGTAAGACTCCTCTCCCAGGGTATCCAACTCGGCAATGGCTTCATCAAAAGCCTGGTCAAAACAGTGGAGAACCATCAAATTACACTGGAACAATGAACAAATCCAAATAGCTCATACCAATACATCTTCAAAGTACAAAGATCCAACATCAATGACTACAAAGATCCTTCTTTTACCATGGAACTACTTTCAGGATCTCTCATGTCTATGAAATATAAATTCATTTCCACATCCATTTGTATATAAAACAACCAAACAGCAGGGTTTGAAATTAGATCTTGTCCAGAATTTCAATTTTGTGGAATTTGAAAATCTTTGATTAATTGTCACATAGAGCAGAAAAACATTTTTTTCTAATGGATTTGGGATCTGGCCCATGAAATAAAAAAGTTAAATTCCAAATCCATTTCCATATAAGGTAAATTAACCTGGAAATACAGTCAAATCGAACAATGCTGCTCTAATTTCCAAAACTAATTTGTTTTTCCTCACCTGTTTAGCAAGATTACAAGCACGATCCGGGGAATTCAGAATCTCATAGTAAAAGACAGAGAAGTTAAGTGCAAGTCCCAGGCGAATAGGATGGGTTGGAGCCAATTCCACTGTTGCAATATCCTGGCAACACAAATATCGTTAATGACCTTGTTTTTAATTAGTTAAAAAACAGCATATGCCATATCATGCAAAGACAAAATTAAGTCAAATTAGTCCTCAAATAAAATTTCTTTAAATATTTTTCTTCTAATAATAATAATAATAAAGAAATACTCAATGTTGAGGGACAAACCGTAACTCCAAAATCTAAGAGTCAGAAACAAATATTGAATTTCTATATCACCAAACAAAAGGGGAAAAAATGAAAAGGAAAGTTGAACGTTATAGAAAAATAAAACCCTAACCTCGCCTTGTGAAATACGAAACAGAAAATGTAATAGCACAAAAAAAAAAAAAAAACTCGACTGCAATAAAAGGCACCAAGTAAAACCCTAACCCTAATACAAGATCTAACCTGCGCCGATTTATAAGCTGCGAGAGTGCTCTCCGCCGCCTCTTTCCTCTCGGCTCCGGTCTTGAACTCAGCCAGATAGCGATGATAATCGCCCTTCATCTTCAAATAAAACACCTTCGAGTCACCGGAAGTAGCCGAAGGGATAAGCCGCGAATCCAGCAGGCGAAGAATACCGTCGCAGATGGAGGACAGCTCGGACTCGATCTTGGATCTGTAGCCACGGATGGTAGCGACGTGGTCCTCGTTGCCACGGCTCTCCTCCTTCTGCTCAATGGAGGAGATGATGCGCCAAGAGGCTCGGCGCGCGCCGATCACGTTCTTGTAGGCAACAGAGAGGAGATTGCGCTCCTCCACGGTCAGCTCCTCGGCTTCGGCGGTTACTTTTTCCATGAATTGAACCATCTCCTCGTAGCGCTCGGCTTGCTCGGCCAGCTTCGCCATGTAAACATTCTCTTCGCGAGCTGAAGTAGCCGCCATGGATGAAGCTTCGATCTAGGGAGAAATGTGAAGGAGGAGAGAGAAAAGGAAAGATGGAAATGCAGGGACGATGAAAGGAGCGGTTCTTTTTAGAGAGAGAGGCCTTTGACAGCTGTCGATGTGTCTTGCAATTTGAACCATGATGAGTGAAATGTGGCGGATCCGAAGGGCCTCGCCTCCACTTGATTATACAGTTGAACTTCCTACACTTCTCGTCCGGTTCGCTATTAGACTTTATTAAGTTCAAAATTAAATATAAATAATCAACGAATTAAGTTATGTGTTAGTTGCATTTAATAATATGCCTTCACGATCAAAATCACATCTATTTTTATAAAATTTTAAACAAATGATAACTAAATATGTTTAGTCTATACCTCAAGAGGTGAGTCAAATTCACCCTCGAGTGACTTTGAAAAAGGATGAAAATGATTTTTGAAATAATTAAAAATATTTCCTAATATTAAGAAGTACTTTCTTATATAAATTAGGAACCTTTTTTTTGTATAAAAAAATATTCTAATTTTAGAAAGAAAAAAAAAACTATATCCATATTCAAAAACATGTTTAATATGTTTTAATAAAAAAAATTAGTTTTTTTTTCCTTTTTTAACTTGTTCTAAAAATTAGGTTTTCTAATAATATATTTTAATTATTTTTATTAATTTTCTAAGAGTTGTTTCTAAGACATTAGTTCTTGGTGAATTAAGATATGTCAATTGATTACATTATAGGGGATCTGGAACTCAAAGATGGTCTTAAGAGATTGATAGTTTTCATTTTGTTAGATTAGAGACATCGATTCATGAGGAGATTGTATATAATGAATAATAAGTCACGAATTCGAGCACTTAGTTCTTCATTGTTATTTACATAAAGTACTAAAGTGCAATTGACTTTCTATAGTCGGATGTTGAGTCAATGTCATAATTGGATTTTGAGGGAGTTAGTACTGTCTTATAGGTCCTAATGGTCTTTGCTCGAACTCATATACTTTAATGACATGATTTATGATGAGTAGATTTATTTTTAATTCATTTATGTGTATAAAAGTATTTTGGTTTATGGAAGATTGCATAGGGTTAGTGAATAGTATCTCTAGATTAGACTAATTGATTAATGAAATATTTTTTTTTTAAATGGATAATAACATCTAAATTGTGAATCTAATCATTTCCATATTTTTCTTGAAAAGTAACCCGTTTTTTTTACACAAATGCTCTTTACCATTTCAAGTATTTACACGTAGGTTTTAAAAGAGAGGGTTATTTTTACAAGAAAATAATAAGGATATTTTTGTCAAAATAAGACTAAAAAAGGACGGGAGGTCAAATTTCAAATATTGGGTTTTCAAAAACCCTTTTAATCAAATAACTCTTATTAATTAAATAGTTTTATTGAGTTAATTAATTAATTAGGACCAATTTTTTTGTTAGATTAAGTGACCTAAGCCCAACGTGGGCTAAAGTCTCTTAAGCCTAACAAGAACATTATAAATACCTCTTAGGGATTTGTAAACCCCTTTGTGGAGAAGGTTTTATTTTTATTTTTTTCTCACACCCGGATAGCTGGCAACTTGTTGTAGGAAGGAGTGAGAGTCGGATTCTTCAAGTGTTGAAGGGTTGCATGGGATCACATCTATTCATGGAGGACCGCCTACCTCTACGCTCATGATGGGATATTCTGAATAGAGGATAGAGGAATGGCTGGAGCAGTGAAGTGGGTGAGGAAAGAAGGGTTAAGAAGGAAGAAACGAAGACGTCTGGGGGGGACCGGAAAGAGGAAGAAGAAAAACAGAGGAGAAGGAAGGAGCAAGGGGTGAACGGGATTGTAATAGAGGACTACAGGAAGGGAGTAGCACATGTATGTTTTCTATAACTTGCCTGTTTATTTCTTTTTTACGAGGTTCCATTATTTTTTTGTGCATACTAGGATTCTATTTTGGTGCCTAAATATGAGCATTGGAAACCTTTGCATATTCTTGTTGGATTTGAGTTTATTTGCATGCATTTTTATACTGGATTTCTAATCTATTTCCTTGAACCTGTTTTGAGATCCTATATAAAATGCTTACAAGATTTCCATTGGAAACCCATATGAACTCCATTTCTTCTCATTCCTAAGCCAACACCATACCCATTATCTAACCCACCATACCCACCTCCTCCGAACCCATCACCGTGTGTCACACCCACCACCACCATCCTTCCCAACCAGTCACTGCTTGGGCAACCTACACAGTCACCCATCTTACCCCTACTCGTTTCACCATGGCTATGGTTTCTCTCCAACAACTCCATATCCACCACCCATTTCTCATAAATTCCTTCCCGTTCTTTCCCACACAAATGATCACTTTAATCCATGCATGACCACCCAAAGCCTTGATAAAACCTCCATCAAAATCTTTTTTTCGGAAAATCCAAATCTCAAGCTGGAAAACTCCATGTCGAAACCTCATTACCATGCTCTCACACGGTGACCAGAGCCATAGAGAACAGAGAAAACAACATCGGTAAGAGAGTCTCACGCTTCCACTGTCGATTTACTTACGTGGTCGGAAGTTCCTCCGGTAGATACTTCGGCCACCACACCAGTTCCAGCACCTGGAACCACGTCGACACTAGCACCTGTTAGTGTGGCCATGCCAAGTTCGGAAATGAAGAAGGAGATTTGGAAGTCGTGGTCGTGGGTGTCTTCATCGCTCAACAAAGATTGGGATTACTCAAAGAGTGAATGCAACCCCATTTAAGCGGTGGTACCTCCAACATTATGGTGTAGACATTGGTAGGAAGAAGGAGGCAGCAGCCAAGAGGGAAACTATTGAGGAGGAACCGCCCCAGACGCAGCAGCATGTACCACAGTTTTCAGGTGGTGGCGTTGGTGGTGGCAGCGGTGGTGTCAAAACCCATTTCTAGATCGCAAACTGGGTTCTTCTCCGGTGGTAACACATGACTCAGCTCGATTCGCTTCGACCATGTGGGCAGTTGCACCGACCACTAGTAAGGACGACGACACTTTTTGGACGCTGCCAGTGACTACCAGCGTTAACACCTCAATGACCTTGCTGTTTGATTCATGGAGTAGGCCAACTTTTGGAAGTAGTCTTCTGGACAATCATAACAACTTCAAAATATGTCCGCATTGGCAGGGGGGCTCATAGCTCGTGGATCAAAACAACCATTTTGCACCCGGACCCACACTTTGCATGACCACCTTGGCATGCAATCCCGCTCCCGCGTCTCATATTTTGATTTTTTTAATTTATTTTATTTCTGATATCAAAGTTTAATTTTCCAAATTTCTAATTTTCAAATTTAATTTAAAAAAAAACTTTCATTTTCAAATAAACTTTCAAGATTTCAATTTTCAGATAATTTCCAAATTTACAATTTTCAAAACTCCAATTTTTAAGTTTAATTCTCAAAACTTTAATTTTCCAAACCTTAATTTTCAAATTTAATCTTTAAAATTTCAATTTTCAAAGCTTCAATTTCTAAATTTAATTTTCAAAATTCCAATTTTCATAATCTTTATTTTCAAATAATTTTCCAAAATTTCAATTTTCAAATTTAATTTTTAGGAAATCTCATTCTCATATAATTCTTCAAAATTCAAATTTTCAAATTTAATTCTTAAAAAATTCCATTCTCAAATAATTTTTCAAAATTCCAATTCTCAAATTTAATTTTCAAAACTTCAATTTTCAAATAATTTTCGAAACTCCAATTTTCACATTTGATTTTCAAAACTTCAAATTTTCAAATAATTTTAATTCCACTTCGTTTTTTTTTTTTTTCAAATGATTTTATGTTTCTCTTTGTTTAATAAGCATGAAGACAATTTTTATAATTCCAAAATAATGGAATTTGTGGGATCGATTAATGCAAAATAAATTGGGCTTTGGTGGAGGCCCTACATATGAATTTTCTCTTATGATTGCCAATTGATATGCTTAATGAATATTGTTTGATCTTTGTCTTGTTCTTTGATATGCATGTGATAATTTTATACTTGAGTTAACCTTGTTTCCATTATAGCGCACCATTACTTGATGTCAAGGTACGATCTCACTCTCACTTTGCTTATTATTATGCATGATTCGTTTTAGTATTTGATGATTTCATTGGTATCCATTGATTTCATTATTAATTGTCATACTTACTTCACTTTATTTAGTAGAGATCTTATTATAGGACTTAGAGGGATGCTACGGCTCACCACTGTACCTTCCCAATAGGTAACCTAACCCCCAAACCCGACTTTGGTTTTCCACATACTATCTTTTCCCAATAAGGAGTCACACTTAGGGGTTTCTTTCTTATTTTGTTTTCCCTTTAAAAATAAAACAAAAATGAGTGGCAACTCCAAGTCTTTTTCTAAAAAAAAAAAAAAAATCAAATTTTCACCAAATAAATAAAAAGTGAGTTGTGCCATCGAGTGGGAACGCATCGCAAAAACGTGGGTCCATAGGATTAGAGTTTTATCTTCTTCCACCAAAATGCTCTACATTTCAAAGAGAGAGCTTTAACCTTCACCTTATAAACTATTACCATTTGAGTGCCTAACATTAAGAGAGAGTCATCAAATGAAAAATCGTGAATTTATGATATCTCTTATGACTTTGGATTTGTTCTTCAACGTAAGGAAACAATTTGGAAACATCCAAATTATTGGTAAACACTTTAATCCCATTATCTAGATCCTAGAATTGTTTTCGAATACATATATTTTCCATTGTGATTTAGATAAGCCTGGGGAGAATTGTTGTTCCTAACCTAATTTTGGGATAGAGAATTGAGTAATCTGGAATTCCTTATATACTCAATAACTGATGTCATGACTCAATTTAGGTAATGTCCAATGTATAACCATACATTTAAGTGCACTCATTATGGAAACTTCATCATGATAACCAAGACCAATTATTCATCCAATTACGAGGTAATGCACTACAATATTGAATAGATTGCTTAAGTCCATGAATTGATTGTGAACTAATTATCTATTTGTAAGAAACCTAAGACTTGAATTTTTTTTGTAACTCCTAATGCACTTAAATCGTGTACAATACAAGAGATGTCATGCTCGGATGCTTAGAGAGTATAATATATGAATCGAATAGATAAAATTGGGAAACTAGAATCTTATTAATAAATAGTAAATCCATTATTGTCACATTATGTTATGGTTTTAAGGGTTTTATCCTAATAAGAGCTTGAAAAGAAAAAACAAGAAGTTTTCTATGAGAGTCTCTCTCTCTTTTTATATTTACTAGGCTTCAAAGTTATAGGTTTTTTAGTCTATGGAAATATAGTGGTTGTTCTTGTAACACTAGAATTAAGTTTTTTATGTTGTGGAAATATAAGGATTGTTCTTGTCTTTGGAATAACTAGATTGCTATATTCCAAGCTCATATCATTGGGGTGCATGTAAGACTATCCTAAGGATTTCTCAATCTATGCAAACATTAAAAATTTTGAATCTTAAATTTAGGTGCTCAAAGGATAATACCTATGATTTGGATGTTCCTAGATCGATTTCAATTGGTGAAGATGATGATGAGGGTTTTGAAATCTAACAATCTTCCTCCCAATCACTCATTCTTTGGTCTAGGACATGTGTAGAGTGACTACAGACCTTGAGATGAGAGCAACGAGACTAGGTATATGAAAGACTAAAGGTTTGAAAAGTTAGAGTTTAAACCTAAAACTCATAGGGTTTATATAGACTCTCTTGTGGGCTTAAGTGATTTTGGCCCAACTTGGGCTTGAGTCACTTAAAATAGCCTACGAGGTCTTAATTAATTAATTACCTTTGATAGGGTCCAATTAATTAATTTACCCAATTTAAATAAATAAAAATAATTAACTATAAAATCCTATGTAACATTATGCTTTCACTAAAATGCTTTCATGCACATAAATGATTAATTCTCTATAAATCCTCAAACCTTTATGCCAACGAAAAATATGAGCTTGAGTAGAGACTAATGAAACCTATAGAAAAATATTTACTCTCTTAGAATCCAATTCTGAAATTAACTTGACTTTCCACTACTGAGAATCAACTACAGTCTAGTGTTATATGTCATTACATCAAAATAAGAATTGATTAAATCCAATTTAATCAATTCATTTGATTTATGATATACTATCTACTGTATGCAGACTCCCTATGAACTAGTGTCTATAATCTAATAAAATAAATGTTATTAACCTTTCAAGATTACATTTACAATCATTAAGTCTTAAATTTTTTTATTATGCGATTGACTGACATACTATAATTCATTAATAGTAGACGTCAAATTTCATTAAATGAATTACTATCACACCATAAATTTTATAGTTATAAGCCTTTAAGATCACTAAAAGAGACACATTATCTCAAACTCATTAGATATCATGATGTTTGTCTTAAAAATACTTATTGTCACTTACCTTAATCAACAATAACATAATTTATAGGGAATATATAACCATCTTATGATCTCACTCATAGGACAAAGCCACAATAGACTTCAATGCTAGCTCAATATTTTCTCAAGGTTGAGAGTATACACAACATAATAACTTGGTGAATCATGACTTTCTATTAGTAGACGTCATGATCCACCATAAAGTCCAATCTAATGTGTAACCATATACATTAGTGCCTTCACTATGAGAAACCTATCTTAAATACCAAGACAAAACATTTATCAAATTATAAGGTAATACACTGTAACCTCAAATGAATTGTCTAAGTTCATGAACCAATTGTGAACAACTCATCAACTTGCAAGAAACTCATGAATTAGATTTTTCATGCGACTTTTAATGTACCTAAATCAAGTACAATGCAAGTGATGTGGGCTTTAATGCTCAAATAAATCTTAATGTATTATTTGTTAGAATAATAGTAAACTCAAGTTTAACCATACTACTGTCTTGAACATTTGCATCGTAATGAGTAAACTTGAGAAAATCCAATTCTTGTTTCTACTCAAATCATGTATCATATATTTTAATTTTCATCATCCAAGTTGTGAAACCAAGGTTTGGTTAATCTTGATTTTGATGATAACAAAACAAGGTTTAGAACTAATAATTATATTTCAAGTGTGATTAGGCAAGACGATTTCCAAAGTGGCAATCACAAAGACAAATCAAGTCAATGAGAAATCATGAAGAAGAAGACCACCTCAAAGAGAAGAGTTTTTTCAAGACCCAAGCTTCATAAGATCTCTTTGTAAGGTTGTTGGTGCACTAGGACTTTCATGCATTTCATTCTTTATTTATGCACCAAAATCATCCAAGAGTAATATTGTTTTAAATATCTTTAGAATTGGATGATTTCATGTTTTCAACTAAAATCTTGTATTAAATGTTTTTCAAACTTGTGTTAAAAGGTTTTAAGTTGAAAAAGGTTGGGTGTTGAGCCAAAAAATGGCTTAACAGGTTCAACCGGTTGAGAAACCGATTGACCGGTTGTGCTCGTCCGGTTGAGTACCGGTCGAGGGAGGCCAAAAATTTTTTCTCTCTCCCAGTGGCCTTCTCTTCCCGGTCGAGGACTGGTTGAGGCTAACGGTCACTTGCCAAGCATTTAATGCTAATGGCTAGTCAACCGGTCGACCCCTAGCTCGACCGGTTGAACCCCCAAACGGCTAGTTTGACTTTTCTCTTTTATAAAAAGGTTCAAATCTTCATTGTTAAAAAAACTTAACATTCTCAAATCTTTCTTGATTATATTTGAGCCTTGGAAGAGTGTTTTTGAGTGCACCATTGTTCTAAAACTTGCATAACCTTAGTGCACCTTTCAATCCTAGTTTTCTTGTATCATTTGAGCTTAAAGTTTTTGTGCTAGGATTTTTGTGAGATTATTTATTTGTAAACCTTTGAGAGGAAGTTTTTCAAGAGTGTGGTATCTCTTGAGAAGTGTAAATGGTGCTTGGAACCAAAAGTCCAAGAGGGTGAATTAGAACCATAATCCAATTGTATAGCTTGAAGGCTTGGTTTGGAAGCCTTGAATTAGTGGAACCTCAAACTTGGGATTGAAGCTAGAGGAGAGTGGATATAGGCCGGGTTGCGCCGAACCACTATAAACTCTTGTGTTTGCATTCTCTCTTTCCTACTCTTTAATTTATATGCAATTGTTTTTATATTGCTTATTATATACTTGCATATAATTGTCTCTTACATTCACTTGTTTAAATTTGCAAAAAGAGACCATCACCCTATTCACCCCCCCCCCCCCCCCCCCCCCCCCTCTCCCTCCCTCTAGGGTGATTACCATAGGTTGTATTAGCCTAATATTCCTAACACAAGTTAAATACTTATTTTATTCAAATATTATTAACAAAAAGCATTATAGATAATAATGTTTAAATATCGTTCACCCTGACTTGGAGTCTTAATTAAACCAATACTATATTTCCTCAGTATATTAGAATTATTTTATTAGTACTTGAGTTTTATTTTTTTAGGATTTGGTTTTTATTAGAATTTAAGTTTCTATAATCACTCATATATACATTAAAAAAAAAATAGAATGCATATGGGATAATTTTTTTCTTCTATGATTATTTGCTTTTTTATTTTTTTTAAATAGTGTTTTGTTTTTTTGTATAGAGAAATTATTATTGTGTTGGAAAGATTTTTTAGTTGATCATATTTGGCATCTAAGCTTGGCGATTAAATATGCAAACAACCAACAACAATACAATCCAACCCTAATTTTCAAAGTTGGATAAAAAAATAATTTTGAAATTTGGAGAATTGAGATACAATTATTGTTTATGTATTAGGATATTTGGGAAGTAGTAAATTAAGGATTTGTAGTACCAACAAATCGAACACAAGTCACACCAAGTACAAAAGGAAAATTTGATGAATTATAGAAAGAAAAATTTTAAAGGCCTGTTTTTACCTTTATCAATCGATAGAACCACCTATTTTTTTAGAAGATAGCAAATGCAATCATTAAAAATGTACATGGGACATCCTTATGAACATCTATAAAGGGGTAAAGAAGGTGCAAAATATTTTATTACAAATTTTGAGAAGACAATTCAACCTTTTTTAAATGGAAAAAATATAAAGCGTCTCCGATTATTTTTGGCTAACATTAGCCTTGTTAATAAAATGAAATCTAATGACAAAAATGTTTTAGATTTCTAAGTTATGGAGAAAATTCTTCAAATTTTAACCATGTAATTTGAATATAAGGTAACAACAATTGAAAGATTGAAAGATCGAAAAATCTTATACCATAATGTTGGATGAATTGATGGGTTCCTTGCATGCTCATGAACAACGCTTAGATGGAAAGTCCTAGATTTAGGCGGAAAAAACATTACAACGTCAACTAAGTTAGAAACGAAGAAGAATGTCTCAAAACAATTCTAAATTAAGTACGAAAGGTTAAAATTTGTAGAATGGATGACAAAGAAATTCTAGATTAGGATAAATAGGATGAAGTGGTAATCTTTCAACTAAAAGAAATGATATATCGATATTTAATGTATTGTAAAAGATATAGTCATTATAAGACATAATGTAGAGCTGGAAGATTGAATTTGAGGACTTGTCAAGCTAATGTCATGAAAGATTAGGTGAAAATTTATAGATCTTATTATTGACATGTAGTGTTGCAAAAAAATGAAAACAAAGGTACTTGTTTTAATATACAAACTATAGTAATCATATGGGTAGAAAAGGAACCAAGGATAAAAATATTAGAAATTACAAAAATATGGGCAATTGGATCTTACAAAAATATTGAGAAATACTGAATAGAAATTTGGATAAAAATATCGATGAAATGAAAATTGATCAAAAGTTATAAAAAGACAGGAAACAACTCAATAAATATATATATATATATATATATATAGAATAAATGATAAATTTTGTGATATTTCATAAATTGTGTGATATGCAAATTTTGAAAAAAATAAAATAAAATAGTAATATGTTTAGTTTGGATACATTCAAAATATGAAATAAATGATATATATATATATATATATATATATATATATATATATATTATAGTTATTTTATTGAAGAAATGATAAATTTCACGATACTTTATAACAATATGCAGAAATTTGTGATGTTCCATGATACCATGCAGAATTTGAAAAAAAAAAATATTTGAATTTAAAGTACTAATATATTCAATTTAGATATATTCAAAATATAAAATAAACGATGACATATGCATGATTTCTTCATTTAAAAATATTTATAATTTTATTTATAAATTCATACTTCTTTTGTATTTAATTATTATACAAAAATATATAGAAAGGCTCATAAAATAATTATTATAATTATGTTTTTAATAATATATTAAATTAGATAATTAAAATTAAGATAAACATAAGATATATAATATTTAGGAATAAAAGTTAAGAAGGCTAAAATAGTCCAATGGTTACATGCTCATCAACTTTGTTCCTAATTTTTATATTTTAACAATGCACACTTCCACACATTTAACCGCATTGACCAATGCCAAATCACCAAAAATAAATTTTTTATATGATTAGAAAAAAACCAAAAATATTGATAAAATCTAAAAGTTTTTGTAATTTGTTGTCTTAAGTTTTTTTTTTTCCTTTTCTCTATGGTCCAAATAGCCAAAATTTCACCATAAGATATTTTATGAGTACGATAAAACTTTAAGTTTAGAGGTAAAGTTTGGAAATGATACAATAGTACCACTTAAGAATAGATGTAAGATTTCTATCAAATTGAACAATGGATCCCTAAAATCTATTTCCACAGAGATATATGTTTCTAGTCTTTGTAAGAATCTATTGAGTATAGGGCAACTTTGAGTGAAAGAGTAGATATGTATATATGTGAAGGCATCTATATTATTAATAATGATTAAAAATGACTAGTCGCAAAGGTAAAAATGATCTAAATGCTTGCGAATTGTGTGTTTTGAAAAAGAAGCTAGCACAAAAACCCTTTTGTTATAGGAAAATCATACCAAGAAGTCCCTTGAGTTGATTCTTTTTGGTTTATGTTCAGTGGAAGTTCCCTTAAATAGAGATCTATGTATTTTATTACATCTAATGATGATTTTAGTTTGGAGATTTGGGTTTATTTTTTAAAAATAAAAAGAAGATACACATGACATTTTTCAGTGGAAGTTCCCTTAAATAGAGATCTATGTATTTTATTACATCTAATGATGATTTTAGTTTGGAGATTTGGGTTTATTTTTTAAAAATAAAAAGAAGATACACATGACATTTTTTTTAAGCTTATGGAAAACACAAAGTGGACATACCATTAACATTTTGAGAATAGATAATGGTCTACATATATCATTTGTGAAATTTTTTGGAAAAAAAAAAAAAGAATATGATATTGAGCATCAAATGACTATAAGGTACAATCTGCAACAAAATAAAATTGTAGAGAGAAAAAAAAAAATCATGGACACAATGAGGTGTATGTTGCATTGAAAACAATTGTTTAAATTCCTTTCTATCGAAGCAATTTCTTGAACAAGTTACATACCCCATAAGAAGCTTGGAGTCATGGGAACATTAGTCATCTAAGGGTGTTGGATTGTAGAATATATGCTCATATGACTAGCAGCCTAAGCTCAGGTTGTCGTTATGCCCTCGGAGACATCATCGCCTCGATCATGGAATGTAGCGCATGGGACGATGCATTACAACAAAAACTTGATGACAAAGGTGAAAAATGAATTTTTATTGGTTATAATCAAGTGATAAAAGCTTATTATAAAAAATGGTCATCAAATACTAGCATCGATCTTAAAGAGTAACGTGAAGGAAAAAAATATGCAACTTAATATCCACCAATTGTGATTTCATGTCTTATAGGTCATCAAGGCACCCAAAGTATTAACGTGCATTACCTACACGTTTGCAAGATTATGTGGTTGGTGATGACAATGACCCAACATGTAAAGAATTGATCAAATTTGCTTTATTTGTAAACAATGATCCATTGAGTGATGAAGAAGTTGCTTAAGATGATTGTTGGTTTAAAGTTGTGGATGAAAAATTCATGCATTTGAATAAAATAGTACATGTGAGCTAAGCAATCCCCTTAATTTTAAGAAACTAATTGATATCAAATAAGTGTACAAAATCAAGTATAAGTCATGTGGAGAAGTTAATCACTTTAGGCCAAGATTAATGGCAAATGGTATAAGTCAAATGGAGAAGTCGATCACTTTAAGGCAAGATAAGTGTTAAATGGTCATAAGTAAAAATCAAACATTGATTATTTTAAAGTATTTGTACATGTTGTCGAACTAATATTGTCCACATCATTATCTCTCTTGTTACATAAAACAATTGGAAAAATATTCAAATAGATGTAAGTCGACTTTTTTGAATAATGAAACAAGAGGTTGGTGTTAATTAACTTGTAGGATATGAGATAAAAGGGAAAGAAAAAAAAAGTGTATTAGCTTTTAAAAAAAAAATCCTAATATGGATTGGAAATGTGGAATTGGTACCTAGAATATGATATATAGGAATTGATACCCATTTTTTTTAAGAACGGATTTTAAAGATTTTAGAAGGACAAAGGAATGGCTTGGACTTGTCCCTAACCTGTCACCTAACGCATTTGATGAGAGCAACCGATTTAAGAAGATTTTATATTGATTGACATGGGTCACGTTATCATCGTGAATGAAAGTTAAATCTAACGGATTGTTTGGTGAACACTTGTTGAAACTAGGTTGGCTGATGCTAAGGTGGGGTTCTGAGCTGGTGTGATCACGACACTCCAACAACTGGATCCGACGGTGATGAAAAGATGCCCCTCAGGCTCACATGACGATTGTGATGATAATGGACCGACAAGATAAGTAATAATTGTACACTGGGCCTACACTATATCCCTTCCCAAACCCAGGTTAGCATGTGATCCTCATGCATTCCAACGGGACTCTACCTCATTCGGTAAGACCGGGATCATGTGACACGTGTATAAAGTTACCGCAGTTGCGCTCAACCCACACTCCACGCATTCGCACAGTCTCCCTCACTCACTCGCCTACAAAAACAGCCTCTTCTACTTCTCCTTCTCTCACGGCTTCAGCGGTAAGGATCGACAGGGGTGTTTAGTGTTTACTGTATTTTTGAGCTTTAGGGGGAGAAAGCATGTCATCGGCGGTGAAGTTGCCATCTCAGGAAAGTCACGACGAGAGCAACGAATGGCTGGATTCGTTTCAGAAACCCGATCCTACGGCTGCGAATCTGTCACTTCCGACGGAGACTTTTCTCAAGGCCGCCATGTCTCTCAAGGACCAGGTAAGGCTAAAGTGGAGTGAAGTGTAGTGTTGCGGGGTGGGTGGGTGCAGGTTAACCGAAGGAAATGGTGTCATTGTTATGCCTGTGGCGTTTAGGTGGTAGAGGCGACGTGGAAAAGAGGTGGCGAAGGATGGAGAAAAGGCATAGACCCGACCGTACACACCGGCTTGCTGGGGACAGCGTTCGCCTGCTTGAGGTCGTACGAGTCAACCGGCAGGCAGCAAGACCTGCTATTGTGCGCTGAGATTGTTGACTCGTGTGCCATGACCTCACGTGAGTTCACAAGGTCAGTGCTTTTAACCCTTTTGTCATTCCATGTTGAAGGGTGAAGCAAAAGACATATTACCTAACAACACAATATGTAGAAATGATCCAGGCCGTTGATTTTGGAGATTATTGGAGTGATGGTGACGAATTAGAAATTTGGGGATACTGAGACAGTGAGATTGTGTGACACATGAAGTGCCTACTTCATATATTTGCCTTTATTCGTGGAGTGACACGTGGCATAATAGGCTCCTCTTAATCGCCTAGTCTGAAAATTGAAAATATATAATGGATTAGGGCGACATTTTAATTTTAATTTTTGTCAGATTCTTTTCTCCACTTGACAACTTTAGATGTGTCAGGTGTGAGGACCACAAAATTAGCCTTTTATTTAGGACCACAAGATCATTTAAAATAAAAATTTCCATTCCGCTGGTGTCTATTGAAAAAGTCCTTCAAAGATAAACTATTCCAAAGGAAATTCCCTGTTATTTAAGTAATTTTCAGTAGTTTTTGTTATTGTTATCCAGGATAGAATCTAGGTAGACATCTAGTACATGATATACAGTGGTGAGCTGAAGTGACTTGTATTTTGTCTTGAGAAGGCAGTAAGCAGGATGTCGTTTTCTTGAATGATTCAGGCATGTGACGTTTTTATGCGGTAGCGGAGGAGTTTATGCGCTTGGGGCTGTGGTTGCTGACCATATTGGGGACTATCAAAGGCGGGACATGTATTTGGATCTCTTCCTTGAGGTACTAATATTATTATTGCCTAAATCTTATCTCATTGATTCGCTGTCACCAACCAAAAATGTAGCACAATAAAATGAAAATGGGAAGGTTTCCACCAAAAGATGCCCCACAAGGCCAAGGTTTTCCATGTGAATATGGCCATGACTCATGGGCTTTTCCAGGGCTGGCCACTCCATATAATTTTCATATTTCTTTTAGGAGAGAGGCTTTAATGCGCAACAAAGAATTTAGAGGCAAATAATAAATCATTTGGATGAGGAAAGAGTGAACAACAGAACAGCCCACGATTAATGGCCTTAATTCTTGGCCACAAACTCCACGTGAGGAGAAAAGCTTTGTAGCTTCACTTTAGCATGCTGCTGCTTTTCAAAACAACAGACTAATAGTGTAGATACATGATGTATTTATCTTGGCTTGGAGTTCTTGTTCATGGCTCAATATCGATTTTAGACTTTTAGTGGCTTGCGAAATGGATACATGACCACCTCTTGTGAAAAAGGTGTTGTTTGAATTTTAAATGGGGAACCAAGTTGTTGCTTTTGAGACGTCCTAACCCCTTATCTTCTTTTGTGGAAAGAGCTGTCCCTATCCCTTTGGGATAACGTGGATACAGCTAAGCAGCTGGGTATTGGAAGTTTCTAGTGTTCATCCAGTATCCAACCTGAGGCAGGAAGGAGATATAGTTTTCTGTTTAACAACTAATTAAACATCTCCAGTGCTCAAAGACATTAAGAAGCAGAGGTATACTAGGTTGTTGGCAAGTACAAATGCAAAAATTTTCTCACCATGAGTTTGGGAAAGTCTCACGTATTGACATAGGTTGGGGACCCGAGTCATGCCCCAACATAACTGTTAGTAGATTCTCCATCGTGAGGGCGCTTATGACCTGGAAATGGGACATGATGGTGTTATGTAGCTAGGAATTGCCATTTATCAGTTTAGCCACTTCTCTGCTGCAATTCATCCAAAGCAAGGCATGTGATTGTTCTTAATTCTCTGTTGCTTTTATGACTCACAACATTGTATTGTTAGCCTTGCAAGTTTTTATCCCAAATTGGATATTTGGAAGCTTAGGCTCTCAATTTTTATTGGATTTAAGTTGAATTGGCAATCTGGGCATAGAATAATCCCATTCTCTCTGTAATCATTTGTTTCCTTATGTAAGTTCCGGTCTTCATTTTTTTGAGGGAAAAAAATCAAGGGAAGTTGGCTTGCTGTTTTGATCTATCAGTGTGTGCTGACCAAAAAATGCATGTATTATTATCATGTTGCAAGAGCAAGATCAGTTTTGGCCTCTTTAATTTCATCAGCTAATGAAATTAGAATTTATATAAAAGCACTCTACCGTATCAATTTGTACTATTAGTTTTGCTTTTAGACAATTGTTGGTAGTTTCAAAAAAGAAAGGAACTTATCTAATGCCTATCTAATTGATCATGTAAAGGTGGCGCAAGAGAGAGCCCTCCCTGTTGGTCCTGAGGAAGGTGGTTTTGGAATGTCATATGATCTTCTTTATGGGCGAGCTGGGTTTTTGTGGGCAGCTTTGTTTATAAACAAGCATCTCGGGGAGCAGACATTGCCCAATGACCTTATCATGCCTGTTGTCAATGCTGTGTTAGCCGGGGGCAGGGCGGGTGCATCTGCTAATACAACATGCCCACTTATGTACAGATGGCATGGGACAAGGTATTGGGGTGCAGCACATGGCCTAGCTGGAATCTTGCAGGTGCTCCTTCACTTCCCTCTATCTGAAGAGGACAGTGAGGATGTTAAGGGGACGTTAAGATATATGAGGAGTAATAGGTTTCCTCACAGTGGAAATTACCCCTCATTTGAAGGGAACCCAAGGGACAAACTGGTGCAGTGGTCTCACGGTGCAACTGGTGTGGCCATCACTCTGTGTAAAGCATCCCAGGTTAGTACCTCCAGATAATCAAGCTTAGGAAATGGTATTCACAGCCCAGGGGAAGCAACTAAATGGGTATTACATTGTGACATACATATATGCAGGAATGTTATAAGGATCCATCCTTGATACGAATTTCTCAAAAATTTAGAATTGTTTCCGCATGCCCTTTTTGTTAGCTTTGTGAATGTTTTCTTTGGGTTCATGTAAAAACATTAGTACATTGTATCTGATCAGTTCTACCTTATTAACCCAAAATCAAGAGGCTTGGAACTCCCATCCTCATGCATTGCTTTAAAACCTAGTACACAGCAGATGTATTTGCAGGCAAGAATAATTGGTGAAGGCTTTGATCACCTCCTTCACATAGATTTGACTTGTGGAGAAAACTACAGCAGGGATGTCCATCCCCGATGTAATCAATGAAAGTGAAATTTTGTTCTTTGTTTTGCAGGTGTTTTCAAGGGACAGGGAGTTCCGAGATGCAGCCATAGAGGCAGGGGAAGTTGTGTGGAAGAATGGACTGGTGAAGAAGGTGGGACTTTCGGATGGTGTGGCTGGGAATGCTTACGCTTTCCTGTCCCTTTATCGTCTAACAGGGGAGCCTGTATATGAAGAAAGAGCAAAGGCATTTGCAAGTTTCTTGTATCATAATGCAGGGAAGCTTGTGACTGTTGGACATGCTGGTACCACTGAACATGCATACTCCCTTTTCCAAGGCCTTGCTGGAACGGCTTGCCTCTTGTTCGATCTGCTTAGCCCAGAAAATTCCAGATTCCCAGGGTATGAACTTTAGGCCAAAAAATGAAATGAGGGAAGTTGATCTGAAGTCTCCTTTATACTAGAAATACAACCTAACATGTACGTATATGTGCTCTTTAGAGAAGTGCTGTGATATCAAGCAGGAAAGGAATATGAAGAGGTGCCATCATCTGGTTCCCATCTTGATTTTCCTTGCCAGATGTTGAGTAACATATCACTTGTTACTATCACAAAATGTGTATCTGAGTTTGACTATATTCTAATCCTTGCATATCTTGGTGTTCGAAGATTATGGATCCCTGGGAATAAATGTTCATACCTCGTACCCAACAGTGAAAATAATCATTTATGAAACGACTAGCTTCAACCCTGAAACTTGGGTAGAATGGGCAGTCCAAATGCCCAATGGTGGAGAACAGGAACCCTGAAAATGTCCGAAATTTAGGCTTGAAGGCTTGAAATGGGCAGGAGATGGAGGTTGACAAGAGGAACCTAACATAATTCCTTTGGCAGTAAACTGTTTATGCTAATTTGGCGGGTGCTTTTGTTAATTCATAAGAAGTAGCGTAGCCTTTTATTATTTATATTCCACGCCATGATCTTGAAAATGAGCTACTGACCCAAATCAACATGTTGGAGCTGTAGAGGCCACTCAACCAGTCAACCCACAACTCGGCCTAACCCATGCTCGAAAGTTGAAACTAAACTCATTTTACATTTGCCAACTGAAATGTGTTAGTGAGGTTGCCATTCTGCAGACCAAAACAGACCTTTGGAGTGGAATGATTAATGCTCTCTTCCCTTCCTTGCAAGGAATACCTTCATCTTTCCTCGCAGAAGGTAGGTCCATGGATGTAAAAAGGAAGGGTGGTGAGCATTTTGGCATTATTAGATTTGGCCCGGCTGTATGTTTGCAGGATAAGCACATCTGTACAAACAATCTTGAATATCTGGCATACCAAATTGATTCAATTAGACCCATCAAATCACGTAACTGTTATATTAATCAAAGATGACACGATACGATTTGGTGGGGGCAGGGTCAAGAGTCCAGACATTGTGGAGTGTTTGCAGTGTCAGCATGTTTCTAATACTTAAGAGCGCAGAAACCTAATGATCATCCCCACCACCCATTAAGAAAGAAGAAGTCAAAAGCACAACATTGGGCTCCCATTTGAAGTACGGAACTACTTTATGATTAATATTAATTCTTGTGAGGGAATCGATTCTCCTCTGAAAAGATCATTCACTGTTCTTAAGGTGACGTTAATTTAAATCGAGGGTGAAAATGAATGAAAATGAGCGTCCAATGACTAATTTCGAGTCAACTCCGAATTATACCAGGAAAATCACAAGGACAAAAGTGCTTTAAATGCTTGAAGCACCGCTGTTTCGTCGGTAAGTGTCGATTCCTTCCTACGAAAGAAACCTCAACCACTGGGGCCTACCTCCTTCAAATTGCCCACAGCGGCCAGCTCTCACTCCCCACTTCCTCCGCCCCCTTTTCCACCGTCCACGTCATTTCCTCCTCCTCCTTCCGTCACCTAATCCTCATGTCCTCGGAAATTGTTCATTTTTTGAACGGCACGACCGCCGCCCCTACTCCCTCGACTACCTACACCATGTACTCGCTGCACTGCCGCCACGTGAGGGGTTGTTCGGTAACTCAGCAGCACCAAACTGTCTGAACAGGTTACCTAAAAAGCCCCCGGTGGACACGCTGGGGTTAGGTACAGAGAGTGAACATGTCCTGAACACAAGTGTGTTGGGTGGTGGGGGCATGGAGTCGATCACAACTTGCAAAAATATGAGGCCGCCGGCATTGCGCCACGTGTAATTTCAGGTGTCGTTGTCCCTCTCTTGTACTGTTGCAGAACATGCCACTGTTTTCAAGGACTTTGGATGGTCCATTATGCGATTAAATTATAAGGCCCTTTTGTTTTTTTGTTATTCTTAAAAAAAGATTTTTTCAGCTTTTTTCGTTTTCGTTTTCTTCAAAACCATGGAGATGCTTAACGCAGAGATGTAGAGAGACAGAAAGTAGGGGGGGAAGTATTGTGTGTATTTGACTGTTCAATTGAGATTGGTGAAGCTATCAGCTAACCAGCAATGGAGCGTTATGAGATTTTGAAAGATATAGGGTCTGGAAACTTTGGTGTGGCCAAGCTTGTGAGGGATAAGTGGAGTGGTGAGCTCTATGCTGTCAAGTATATTGAGAGGGGGCAAAAGGTCTTGTTTTCATCTTCCT
Organism: Vitis riparia; assembly: GCF_004353265.1. Classification (NCBI taxonomy): domain Eukaryota; kingdom Viridiplantae; phylum Streptophyta; class Magnoliopsida; order Vitales; family Vitaceae; genus Vitis; species Vitis riparia. Next base: position 7,394,130 of record NC_048437.1, read on the forward strand.
TTCTCAGCTCTCTTTGATTCTTTCTTCCCCCCCTCTTGTGTCTTATCTAAGTGTTATTCACTCTTCATGATTTTAACTGGGTGTTGCTTGGTTCTTCGTATTGTCATCTGGCTTCTGTGTTTTCTACCTGGGTTTTGCTTGCTGGGATTGATTAGCCCTTTTTTTTTTTTTGCTGTTGCAGATTGATGAGCATGTACAGAGGGAGATTATGAATCACAGGTCCTTGAAGCATCCCAATATAGTTAGATTTAAGGAGGTATATAGCTGATTCTTTTTCCAGTTTTGATGGCCATTTTTGTTCTTTGGTTTTCTTCTTGACTAAGGGAATTATGTTGTGTTTTTTTTCCGGGTATGTTATTTCCCCAACTAAAAGGAAACTTCGGAAGGCCAAGGTGTTAGTGTTATATATAAACTATGCTTGTATTGTTCCACTCGCTTTCAGGTTCCTGCTCTGCTCCGTTGCTCCTCCTATCTGTTATTTAGTATGTATTTGGGACTGGTTCAAGCATTGAAACCGTCTCATCTAGACAACCAGTTTGTCCCTTGATAGACAAAAATGTCCTCCATAAGTCCGTAAAAATCACGCATTTCTTTTTACAAAAAATATATGTAACATTTATGTGTTGATTTCTAATAGCAATCTGCACTTTCAGAAAGAATTACTTCTTATAAAGCTTTGGTTCTGTGCTCTTTTTAAGATGAGTAAGGACTGTCAAGTGTCAAGAACTAGTATCTAATTCTCATTGTTTATGCAATGTATCATTCTCCACTTTGACCCCTAAGAATACAAGGGAAATATTATAATTTGGGATCTCAAGCAAACAATTCTAACTCCAAATGGTTTAAAATTTCTCATTTTCCATTCCCTTCTCTTGTGTCTTTCCAGAACTAACGGGGTAAAATCAAACATTGTCCTTTACACAATCACATAGTATGATTGGGAAGCTAAAAAATTTAGGTGGATCAAATTGTGATCATCAAAGTACAACTCGAACACACTTTGATCTTGCAGGCTAGTAGAAAGTAGTATTAGATCCCTCCTTAAATGATTGGAGTTGGATTCCTCTGCTTATGGTGCTTATCAGTTCTTGCTTCTTCTGCTGCAGGTTAGTTTATTAGAATTCTAAACAGAGGGGATGTTTTCTGTGTAGGTCCTGCTAACACCAACCCATCTGGCTATAGTCATGGAATATGCTGCTGGAGGAGAGCTTTTTGAGAGAATATGTAATGCCGGTAGATTCAGCGAGGATGAGGTGTGTTAGAACAGATAAATGATGATAAAAATCTTGCTCCAACTGTGTGTGTGTATATATATATATATATACATATATGCATTTATATATGTCTTTATAGTTTCTTTGTGTATGGAGGGGGTTAAATTTTTGTTTGAAAGCAAACTCTATAATTGTATAGAAGAAGATTGTCCCCATAACACATTTCCATTTTTCTGCAAAAAATGTCGTTCCTGAGTGATGTAGGGATCATTTGATTTGTTCAAGAATTTTTGCTAATATATTCTGTTTTTTTTTGCTTTCATTTTTCTTTTCTGTGCATTTCTATCAGGCTAGGTATTTTTTTCAACAGCTGATATCAGGAGTCAGTTACTGCCACTCCATGGTACTAATTCCCGATTCATCTAAGTTGTATGATAGTTCATTTCTTTGTGAATAAATTTTATCCATGCTTTTCTTTCTGAAAACAAATATTCTTTTGGCCCAGCAAATTTGCCACCGAGATCTAAAGCTGGAAAATACACTCTTAGATGGAAGCCCAGCACCACGTCTCAAAATTTGCGACTTTGGCTATTCCAAGGCAAGGGACCATCTGCTTATTTGGAAACCAATGCCATCCTGCTTAAACTGGTCACTGACTGTTCATCTTGTTTTGCAGTCATCTGTGTTGCACTCCCAACCAAAATCTACTGTGGGAACACCAGCCTACATTGCTCCAGAGGTATTATCAAGGAAAGAATACGATGGAAAGGTAATATTTGTTTCATTTTTTCTCAAAATGGAAAAGAAAGAGAACAAAAAAAACTTTGGGGCTTAGTTTTGATGTCTAAAATAAACTGTCAATGTTTTTATCTCTTCCACCATTACAGATTGCAGATGTTTGGTCTTGTGGGGTTACCTTATATGTGATGCTTGTTGGTGCTTATCCATTTGAAGATCCTGATGATCCAAGAAATTTCAGGAAAACAATTGCGGTTAGTTATATATGGTACTGGTTTTAAATTACCTAATAGTTTTCTGCTTCATTTGTGGTTTCTGAGCAGTTGAGATGTTGATTGTTTGTGGCAGCGAATACTTAGTGTTCACTACTCTATTCCAGACTATGTCCGAGTTTCAATGGAGTGTAAACATCTTCTATCTCGAATATTTGTGGCAAACCCTGAAAAGGTGATAAACTAGTGAATCTTCCTTGAACTTGTCAGTCTTATTCAAAAAAATTTCTAGTCTTTATTTGTGACGTATTTTCTATGTAGAGAATAACCATTCCAGAAATCCAAAATCATCCATGGTTCATAAGGAACTTGCCCATAGAATTCATGCAAGGAGGAGAAGCTAGCGCCCAAACTGATTATGTAAATGACCCATCCCAAAGTATTGATGATATAGTAAAGATAATACAGGAGGCGCGTATTGAGGGGCCTAAAGTTGGTGGGCTTTTTTTTGGGGCCAGCATGGATTTGGATGACTTGGACGAAGATGCTGATCTAGATGATATAGAGACGAGCGGTGATTTTGTTTGTGCATTGTGAGTGCAAGTTCATATCATGCAAGCCAATCCCCCTACGGAAAAGGCAGTTGTGGATAAGGTCTTCTTTTCATGATTGGGGGAATCAAATGATCCTGTTCAAAGGGTGGTGCCTAGAATGTAGTTTGGATGGAAGCTGGTCAGTTTAGTCTGTGTGTGAAGGGGCATTGGGATTATATATGCTCTTCTTCTTTCTGTTCTTGTGATTGTAAAATTAGTAGTTATGTACTTCTTCCTCTTATCAAGCTCTCCTAACCATAGTCTTCTGCCTCGTTTTCTTCTGAAGGTGGGGCAATATACTACAAATAGAATGATGTGGGGTGCTGTATGCTTGTTTATAACACCATGGATTGGACAAACCTCTCTGGTCTCATGTCATGTCATTCATTAGATGAATTAACTAAGTAGGATAAAGAAACTGGGTGTGATTCTATCGGTTAGGAATGCAACAATGCTACCATGGAAAAATGATGGTTAGAAATGACCTAAAGCCGAGTCTTAGGATAGACGAGGCCCAAGATGGGTGTGTTATGTGGGATGAGAAAAAGACATAAAATCATTTAAAACTTTCAAATGTTATCCATTAGAAGACTCTCCTAGGTGTGCGGTAGATTGGGAGACGACCATATAATATCAATTGGTTCAAAAGTCTCAATTGAAAAACATATCCTTCTCGAGATTCATGGCTAAATTAATTATTGGTCTTATCTTAACGCCATTTTATATAGTTCTTGTCAATGTATTCTAGATCCTCAAGTTGGACCGTATCCTTCGTGATGGAGATTTCAATGGTAGATGATCTAAAATTCAATCACACTTGTGGTTAACAGCAAATTTCTCATTAAACAATTAGTGCTTATGGAATCCATCCAAGGAGGACAAAAAAAACATAAGAACCTCAAAATCTACTGTTCAAGGGCCATGGATAATGATATGGACTTGAATGGTACCTAAGCTTCAATCAATGAACATGCTGCATGTAAGTCAGCATGTATAACACTTGGTACGAGAGTATCATATTCCCTGTTTAATCTATGAAAACGACTATCAAAATAGAAGACTTTTATTGCATGATTTATATTATGAGTCAATATCCTAAGAACTTAATATGTTTATTTTATTAATTTATTTATTTTGTTAATTTATTAAATTATAACGTGTAAGTATGTAAGAGAAAATATCAACGCACATGATATATATTATGAACCGCAAATTCACAAATTAAATCTAAAATAAAATCGGATCGGCACAATATTTGAGTATAAGTAAAAGGTTAAATTTATGAAATTTGGTTATTTGATATTTAATATTCGAATAAAAATAAAAATAAATACCTTTATCAATAATTTTGATAATTTTTTATTTGATAAAAAAAAAATATGAGAAGAAGTGCTTACTAAATGATTAATCATAAATCACTTTAATGATTTTATATTTTTACTTAACATAATGTAAGTAAGAAAATACCCGTAAAGTGAATTTAAATTATTTGATTTTGATATTTATTTAAATCATTGTTAGATGGATCCTAAGTTGAATTTATGAAAATCTCATTTAAATTAACCATGATTAAAAAAATTTGTGAGAGGTGAGAGAGATATATTAAAAAGGGATAATTGTGTGTTTGAACCTAACTGAGTCCAAAAATTAAGATTTGACCCATAAAAGTTATATAATTGATGGAAATTATATAAAATGTGAAGAAACCAATATACCCTTCAAAATCATTTTAAGTATTTTCTATCACAATGTTTGATAAACTTTTTTTATCTTAGTTTTTTTAAATATATCATTTTAAAAAAATAATTTTGACATTTTTAGTTATTTTTTACATACATAATTTTAAAAATATATATTTTCCAAAATGTTTGATTTTTAAATAATTATAATAATAATAATTTATTTTTATTTTTTTGGAAAATGGTGTATTTTTTTCCAAATCACTATATTAAATTAAATTTTATTGAGGTTTACAAAAGGAATAAAATTTAAATAAATTTTTTTTTTCATAGTCAATAATGTTATTTTTGAAAAGATAAAAAATTCATATCCTTCTTCTCAATTTTCACACTTCCTTAGATTTTGAGCTTAAATGATAAACTTATATAAATCAAAACTTAATTTTTGAGCTCAATTAAGTCCAAAATACAATTATCCCTATTAAAAACGATGCAAGCTGTTTCTATGTAAAGCAAGATTACGAGATGAAATGACAAAGTGGAACATAATTGATTGTATGGTAGAGATTAAAGTCGTGAAAACACTTATTTCTTATATCAAAACATTAAGAGTTCTTTAGTAACTTTAGAATGCGTTTTTAATATTTATAAAATTATTATTGAATACATTGTAATGGTATATAATATTTGCTAACTTAAAAAAAATGAAAACAAAAAAGAAATTTACCGATATATCGCCACGTGTACGGTACCCACAAAACTCCTAGGACGAGTACCCAGTCCTCTACAATACACCCCGGACTCGTATAAAAAAAAGGCCAAAACCCTAGTTCCGCGCGAGAAACCCTAGGGTGCTACCGTTTCTTGAACCCTCGGCATCTTCACTGCCTCCTCTGTCGATCGAAGATGAAGGTTTGATGAATCATACCTTCTGTCATTATGAAAACCTACCTCTTATCTTTTATAATTAATTAATTATTTATCTGTGCTTTTTCTGGGCTTGCAGTTCAATATTGCGAATCCTACGACAGGGTGTCAGAAAAAGCTCGAAATCGACGACGACCAGAAACTGTAAGAAATTTCTTTGAATTTGATTTTATTCAGGTGTTGGCATTAAATATATTTTCGTGTTATTATCTCTTGTTTAAAATTTGTAATGTACGTTATTATCTTTGAATGAGAACAAATTTTCCAGAACTGTAGATCCAGTGAGTAGAAAATTTGTAATGTACGCTATGTGTGATCCGATTCTTTCGTTTTGAGACTATAATTTTGAAACTATCATTTAATGGGACTGAATCTGCTTGATTTTTGCCTGCCACTTGTTAAAAGTTTAGTAGCCCCATCTCCAATTACTTGTTAAATTTTAGAAAGTCTTGCTTCTGGAGCTTGTCGTGTGACATTACGGAAACACATACCCTTTTTAGGGTAAATTATAGAAAATTAATCTCCAAGTTCTAAGAAGTCAGCCACATTTGTACTTCTTTTTAAGGAAACATTGTCTGATAAAGTGGATTATAATATTGTGCACCTGATGAAGTGTTGCTCTATAGTGTTGATGTTGTTTGATTTCCTCTGTGCTTTTATAAAATTTGAATTACAATTCACTTCTATTTTACTGTTTTAGCTATATGTCTCCTAAAATCTTTATAGAATCCGGAGACTGGAGCAGTTATTTCGAAGTATGGAGCAGAAATCTGCATTTTTGTTTATGGCAATTAGTGCTTAGTTGGTTGTAGTGTTCCTTTTTTTTTGGTTTTCTTTTTATGAATGACAGTGTTTGGGATGATGTAAATTCATATTTTCTATCTGTATATTGATTAATGGAATTTTTTTGGGTGGTAAATTAGAAATAAGGAAAATGATCCAAATGTGTTAAAGTAACCTCAATTCAGATTTTTTATTCATAATGGGAAATGGGAAATTTTTTCTTAGATAAGTGGGGAGTTCTTTTCTATTTTCTACTGTTTGGTTGTTAGGAAAATGTAGGAAGAGGGAAAAAAAATTATGCATTTGAACTTAGTGGACGTGGATCTTTTTCTTCCAAGTAGGCGACTTAACAATTAGATTGGAAAACAATGAGTGTGTCTGGGAACTAGTCTTGAATTTTTTTTTTCTGTTTTTCAGAACAGAAATCATTTTTCTAACTAAAAAACTTGTTTGTCAATTTTTTATTAAAAATAGTTTTTTGAGAATTTGTTATGAAAGCAAGTTGCTTTTTAGAACAATTTTGAAATGTTTTCAGGAGCTTTTTGTTGTTTATATTGAGAAATAATTGAAAACGTGGAGAATAATTTGAAAACTTTTGTGCATAGTGTAGACTCTCCATTTTGTCCTCTTAGCACATACTATCATTTGGTTGTTTTCCCTCATCCCTGTTCCTTTGTTATACATTTAGTGTCTTTTTTTGAGTTTTTTTTATTAAGTCTCTATCAGTGGTCCACTGTAATTCACTTGATCACTGTCTTTGTACTTCTTTTGGAGACATTTTGGAGGGTTTTTAGGGATCCCTAGTGTGATTGCCTAGTAACCTTTGATTTTAGTTTAGAATTTTGTTTTATTTTTGTTGATTTTTAGTGCATTTAGGTTTTACTTTGTTTTTCTATTGCATGATTTTTAGGTTAGATGGGCTTTGACTTGTTGTTTGATTTTTTTTAGTGTGTGATTGATTTTGATTTTGAGTGCACAATTGATTTTTGATATTTTAGTGCATGCCCGATTTTTAGTGTGATTGATTTTGATTTTAAGTGCATGATTGGTCCTTTGATTTTTTATTTTTTATTTTTGCATGTGATTGTCTTTGATTTTTTATTTTTGTATGTGGATGATTTTTTATTTTTGTGTGAGATTGATACTTTGATTTTTTTTTATTTCTTTGCATGTGATTGATTTAATTTTTGAATTGCATATGATTATTTTTTATTTTTTATTTTTTATTTTTTATTTTTTATTTTTTTGTAATTTTGCATGTGGTTGACTTTGATTTTTATTTTTTATTTTGCATGAAATTGATATTTTGATTTTTTTTATTAGCATGAGATTGACTTTAATTTATTTTTTTAGTTTTTTATTTTTTAATCTGTGATTTGCATTTTTATCATTAGTGTATGAATCCTTTTTTTTAATGAGAGATCATGTGAGCATGAGCAGGTGAGAGTTTGGGATTCACTTAAAAGAAAATTCTAGGATTGGTCTCTTGCATGTGGGATTTTTCTAAAAGGGGCATTTTTGAGAAAAGGGAGAGGTCTTCATGTTTTTGGTGAGGGGAAGAATTCTCTTGAAGGATTTAAAATTTTTGAAGTAAGATTGAGGGGGGAAAATTAGAAGATTCTAGAGAAGAATATAAAAAGGAGAAATGAAATTTGGAGTGGGGACTTTTGGGACTTTTTGGAGGTGAGAACTTTGAGAGAAAAGTTTTGAGGAAGAATCTTTGTAGAACATAGAGAGAAGAAAATTTGGGAGGGAACCTTGGGAGAGCTATTATGTTCATGGACTTGACCACTTTGAGAGAAGAGGATTGAAGTTATGGAGTAGGGGTAGTCGTGAGATTGTGCAATTGAAAAAAAAGGTTAGTGAATTCTTTCGTTTCTTGTTGAAATTTTTAAATCAATAGAATGTAAATATATGGGTTGTTGTGTGAGAGTTTTTAATGACATATTTGCTTTTGATTTTTTTAAGTTAATGAAATGAATGCATGGCCGGTTATGGAATGGTGAGTTAGCGGTTCTTGTTTGAATTTTTGAATCAAATGAATGGATTGAATATATAGCTAACCATGAATGTTTGATGTTAGCAGCATGTTGTTTTTGAATTAAAAAATTCAAAGTGAGATTGAGAATATGTAGTCGGCCATGGATGTTTGATGTTAGTGGCTTGTTTTTGTTGGATTAAAAATTAAAATGGCATGTGAGATAATATGACCATAGCGTTAATGACTTGTATCGTTGTGAATTTAAAATCAAAGTGGATGTGGCCGGTCATAGATAGTAAGTAACTTTTGTGTTATTGAACTTAAGATCAAACAAATGAAAATTAAAATCAATATAGCGGTATAATGGCTATGTTAGTGATCTTTGTCACTTTAAATTTTAAAAATCAATAAACAAAGGCTAATAACATCATCCATTGCATGATTCTCATATGCATTTGATTAATTTTAAAATTCAAAGTCATAAAGATCACTAACATAACTATTACACAACTACATTAATTTTAATTTTCATTTGTTTGATTTTAAATTCACAACAATACAAGTCATTAACACTATGGCCGTATTATCTCACATACAACTTTAATTATTAATTCAATAAAAACAAGTCACTAACATCAAACATCCATGGTTGACTATGTATTCTCAATCTCACTTTGAATTTTTTAATTCAAAAACATGCCACATCAGGCATCCATGGTTGGCTATGTATTCAATCCATTCATTTGATTTAAAAATTCAAACAAGAACCATCCAATCACCATTTCATAATTGGCCATGCATTCATTTCATTAATTTAAAAAAATCATAAACAAAGATGCCATTTAAAACTCTCACACAGCAGACCATACATTTACATTCGATTGATTTAAAAATTTCAACAACAAACGAAAGCATTTACTAACCTTTTTTCCCATTGCACAACCTCACACGGTTGCACCTTCTCCATAGCTTTAATCCTCTTCTCTCAAAGTGGCTGGATCCGTGAACATAATAGCCCTCTTGAGGTTCCCTCTCAAATTTTCTTCTCTCAATGTTCTCCAAAGATTCTTCCTCAAAACTTCTCTCAAAGTCCTCCCAAAATTTTTCTTATTTTTACCCATAAAGTATCATCTTGTACTTTACAGAGGATCAGCTTTTCTTATTTTTGAGTGTTGTCATGCAGGCGAGCATTTTATGACAAGAGGATCTCACAGGAGGTCAGTGGAGATGCTCTGGGTGAGGTATGATTTTGTTACTATTCTTCTTAGGATAACTTGCACTTTGTTAGGAATGATTTATTGATGTATCTTAAGCGTGTTTGACAGGAGTTCAAGGGTTATGTATTCAAAATAATGGGAGGCTGTGACAAGCAAGGTTTTCCAATGAAGCAGGGAGTACTGACCCCAGGCCGAGTCCAACTTCTGCTTCACAGAGGTTGGTAGACTGGTCTACTACTTTGTGCATATTTAGATGTGAAACAATTAAATGCAGTTTTTATATATTGTTTTGGAGTTTATTTGGGTATTTTCTCCTGTTAGCATTGTGGTTAATTTCTCTCATTCTGCATTTGCTCGATGCTTGATGAAACTAATACGAATTGGCATTTTGCTTGAACAGGCACCCCTTGCTTCCGTGGATATGGAAGACGTAATGGAGAGCGAAGGAGGAAGGCTGTTCGTGGATGCATTGTTAGCCAGGACCTCTCAGTTTTGAACTTGGTTATCGTGAAGAAGGGCGAGGGTGAACTTCCCGGACTGACTGATGTTGAGAAGCCAAGAATGAGAGGTCCAAAGAGGGCCTCAAAGATTCGAAAGCTTTTTAACCTCTCGAAGGAGGATGATGTTCGGAAGTATGTGAACACTTATCGCCGAACTTTTACTACTAAATCTGGTTGGTGTTCTAATCTCTTTTTTGATGGGAAATATGATTTGTTTACTGACATTATTTACTAAAGATGTATGATTGGTCTTATCTGTGTGCCTGGCAGGTAAGAAGTGCAGTAAAGCTCCCAAAATACAGAGGCTGGTGACTCCCTTGACTTTGCAAAGGAAGCGGGCAAGGATTGGAGAGAAGAAAAAGAGAATTGCAAAAGCCAAGTCAGAGGCAGCTGAGTACCAAAAGCTTCTTGCAACCAGGTTGAAGGAGCAGCGTGAAAGACGTAGTGAGAGTTTAGCAAAGAAGAGATCCCGACTATCTGCTGCCTCAAAGCCATCTATTGTAGCTTAGATGTTGGGGTATACTTGGTAAATGTCATTGCTGGATATCACAGTGAAGGTAATTTTGACTAATATTTCAAGTGCCCAATTGGAGTAATGCATGTTATAACATTGTGCTTCTTGAGGATTTGAGATTTTGTTTTCTGCCTTTTTTTACACTGGGATATGGATTAGTTTCTTCACTTGATATCTTCAGTTTAAATTATCAATAGAGATGTATGGCTGGATTTTTTTCCCCTTCTATCTCATTTGGAACTGACCTGAGTTTTCATGACTTCTGTCTTTGTTCAACATCTAAGTAACTTACAACTAGTTATAGCGGGTTGAAGTTGTCAATTCTGCCCCTGTTGTATGCGTTAATGATCTTAGGTTACGTTTTTGGTAACAAAGTAGGAATTACTTCTCTCTATTCACTTTAAGATCTTTTTCCTGTGGATTTGTAGCATTCATATTTGGCATTAGTGTTCAACCATATGGGCATGCTTCTTTACTAGGTGTTGACTATAGGTTTTGGATTGGTAATGTTAGTTATGCTATTCTTCTCACCAATTTTACCTTTTTTTTTACCACCTACTTTACATTGAATGCATATGCTATTGGCTTTCTGACGTATCTAATCTTCACTTTTATGCTATGTAAGCATGTGGTAAAGATGATGGGGAAAATAGTATTACTAGCTTTATATTTATAGGTTTTGAAAAATTTCTTGGAAATAATTGTTGCTTTTAGGGGTTCAAGTTCCAGGAATGGCTGGATATGCGTCAAAAAGGAAGGACCGTGGAGACAAAAGACTCTGGAGATAGTGACGGTAGGTATCGAATTGATTGTCGGTAGCAATGGCACGGAATATGGGGGTGATTGGCTGGTTGGTTGGTGGGCGGGTTCCTTCTCTATAAGGTTCTATAAGGTTCTTTAGTTGGCCTGAATCATTATGGTTCATTAGTTGATTAGATCTAGCAGCCTTGTTTTACGATCTGGGCAATTAGATGTGGGAATGCCAAAAACTTCAAACTCAATGGTAGTTTTATATATTTAGAAATATCATTTTGTCACCCGCGTTAGCAGGTAAAATCAAACAGATAACATCTAGATATAACATCATCTTATAACACAATCTCTACCTGTGATTTCTAATTTTTCTGGAACAATGGCTTTGATGTTTGCCGGTGGGATACATTCATCAAGCAAAGTGCAAATTGGCAAAAAGGAATCTCCTTATGCAAACACATACTCAACAAATTTTCCTCAGTGTTTATCTAATTACTTGTTGATAAAAACTAAAAATCCATTTAAGTCGAAAGTGGGGCTGGTAGAAACGATTGCCTTCCGCCCTTTTTGAGTCGGTGACTTTGCACCTATTCTCAAGAGGCAACGGTAGCGGTGGATGAATGCACCCAGTATCGCCGAAACACGACAAAGTAGTTCACGTTAGTGCTTGTAGAATGAAAGCATCTGCATAATCACTTTTGACTTTCCAAAGGGATTAAAGATTACGCCAACAATTTGAACCGATGCGTTTTATTAGATGCTTACCCAAGTTGTCCTTTCAAATAGTTTACTGTTGATCCTGGTTGCAGTTATTCTTCTTTCAAAGTAAGAAAAGGACGATGTTAAATCCAACTTTTTAATTTTAGAAAATTTTCCCCTTCTCTTTGTTGCTTTATTTGTATGGCACAGGGAAGATCAGGGTTTTTTTTTTCTCGAATAAGCAAATTAGAATTTGGGTAAGCTGCATCAATCGGTTTTCCAAACAAAATTTTACTGAACATATATACACATTCTAAAGAATAGAATCAGTCCTATCTCCATGGGACGATAGAGTATAACCAATCCTTTTCGGGGTAGTTTTATTGAATCAGTGGACCACTTAAGGAAAATCAAGTGGGTGCGTGTGAAGACAGTCATTTTAAAAAATAAAGCCAACTTTAACATTAGGTTATTGTACTCCCGACAAAATAAATAAAAATCACCAAAATAAAATGACATAGTCAAAACACTGCATAGAGCTTCACTACTCATTTACCTTCTGATTGGTTGTCAAAAAAAACTGATCCAAACTAAGGCAAACCAAGATTTTATGGATTGAGAAACCCCTCCTCTTTAGAAAAAAAAAAAAAAAAATTGTTTAAAAAATTTAAGTTTGAGAAACCATTGACTAAGTAAGTAAAAGTTGATCTTAGCCGACATGTTCTCTTCAGTAAGTTTTGATGATAGTAAAATATGATTAAGTGGATTAATAAATTTAAATTAAATAAAGTTTCAAGTTTTAATGGGAAAACAAAAAGAAAGCTTAAGTTTACTTAAAAGAGGTTGAAAAAGCTTGAAGATTTCCATATTTGAAGAGTAAACAAGTTTAGGATAAATTTGTAAGATGAATCTTTCAAGTACACTTAGAATTATAGGTTTTTTTTTTTCATGTAGTCATTCCTAAGTTTTCATAAAAATGAGCTTAACCATTTATAAATTGTTTGAAATTGAGTTAATCTTCAAAAACTTTAGGCAAAACTATTTCAAATTGACATACAAAGGTTTATAAATAAGTTATAAAAAGCTTTAGATCAAAAAATGGAAGCTTTTGCGGCAAGGCCCTCCCAAAACTACTTCAACTAGTTGGAAATCAATTCAATTGGTTGGTCTTTCTCAATTGAGGATTGGTTAAGGCAACAAAATGCTTTCTTTCTCTTCTAGGACCTTTGTATTCTCGATGGAAGCATTGCCTTTCTCGGTTGAGCACCAATTGAGGTCAATTAAGGGTTAATCAAAGCCTAGAAAAGACCAACGATTATTGCAATTTATTAAATATCCAACGATTACTCAACTAGTTAAATCAAAGCTCGACTGGTCGAGACTTATTTATGTAAAAAAAGATGTTCGAGGTTGGTTTCCTATAGAGTTCATGTTCATTCATTTACAAGAGAACAACTGCATTGAATTGTTTATCTACTATTGTCTCTCTTTCAAAGCTCTCAAACCCAAGTGCACTGAATTCTTCACTTGCAAATCTTTTAGTGCACCTATTTGTTTTCATCCCAACTTTCATCATATTGAGTCATTATTGAGTTAGGTTGAGCGTGATTAAACATATCCTATTTGTGAAAGATTGAATGTTTAGAGTTTTAAGTTAGTATTGAGCTTGAAGGGATTTGTAGAACCCATTGGAGTGATTGAATCTAATTGTACAAGTTGCAGGTTTGGTTTGAAGCATTAGTTTGTAGAGCTCTCACTTGAAATTGAGATTGAAGAAAGTGGACATCAGCAAGCTGAACTATCATAAGATGAATTTGCAATGCTTTTTCCCTCTCTATTTACATTTATTACATCAATTGTTGGTTAATTTAAATAGTTTTCAAAAAAGTTCTTATTCACCCAATTCCCACCCTCCTCGATTGGGCACTTTCCCAATTTAGTCTTGTTTTACAAATGAGAAAGATAAGAATTACAAATAATAAAAAAAAGAAATAAATTTAAAACTTTATGAGCATAATTCTAATATAATTGAGATTGTGTTTGAAGGTATTTACTTGCAAAAATACTTACACTAAAGGTGTTTTCTAAAAGAAAAACACTTACCAAGTTTTTTTCATGAAATGTTATTAGTAATTTTTTAACTTTTTAAATTTCATCATTCTATTTTTCATTAAAAATTCTTGTTATATTTGATGTGTTTTCTAAAAGTATTATTAAATAAACTCGTAGGTGTATTTAGTTGTATTCTATTCAAAGTGTTTTAATTAAAAATATTATAAGCGATTTTTTATTTTTATTTTATAGAAGTATTTTCTAAATTTTATTAATATCTAAGAGTACACTTGATAATGATTTTAGAAAATGTTTAATAATTCAAACACTTGAATGATAAAAACTTTTAATTATTAAAAATATTATAAACACTTTTTAAAATAGTTCCAAATTATTTTTTAAAAAACATCGGGTTTTTTCCTTTTCCATCAAGTGGTGCCCCTTAAATAACAAATATAACAGATAAGTTCAGTAGGATTTGGTTCTCATCCTTCATTGTTTTCAAATTGGAGACGGAATAGTGTGTATCACAAGCCGATGTAAACATCAAACGAAAACCGAACCAATTAGGTCCGCCTGTCGGTTCATGAGCTTCTACGAAGAACAGTCGCAAGAGGTATAAATCCTGAAAATTAGCATTTGCCTTTTGTACTTTTTAAAGCGGAAAATTACTGCCTTTGTCTGGAGGGAGGCGGTGGACCATGATGAAGCATGCTTTCCTTGTCATGGGCCACCATCATTTATTTAGCATTGTTGTACCCTCTCTCTCGTTTTCAAATGTCAAAAGAGACGATCAGCTTTCCCCTTTGAATCATTAGAAATTCGTGCAGCATCCAACTTGCTCCCCATGATCCCCCCCACCCCGCCTTTGAAAGCATGCCACCATATGCAATGCAACTATCCTGTATACTTATATTATAAGGGGTTGTGCATTGCCCCACTTCGGCAGTAGGACAAATGTCCTCTTCTCCCCTCCGGGCTCAATCCTCACATCTCACATCTCACAACCTACACACCCCTAACATGCATTATATGGCTGTTCCTGTTTCCATGAAAATATATGTTTTTACACACTTTTTTCTTTATCAGTGGACTGTTATTCTAGAAAGGAAAACACTCTAGGGGCATGAATTGCGGGGTAGGCCTTGAAGATGAATGGAGGGAAGAAAACAATGGAATCATTCGAGAATATAATGCAATAGAGATTACCTTATATCCAAATCATATAGAAAAGTGACAGCAGCCTCCTCACTGATTAATCTATGGCTCGCATACAATCATTTTTCAGGCATTTAGAGCATGGGAAATCTCTAATCTTATTGTGTCAACTTATCTAAGTTCTCTAATGCCACTACCCACTAGTAAACTACTTTTTATTCCACTTAAGATTCCAGGAGTGTGTCGACCGACCGGCTGTTAACCATTCTACAGTTTCTTCTGATCTCTCCTGGCCGCCCAGACTGCAAGTCTCCCATCTTTATCATCGCCTTGGCAAAATCCTTGAAAAATTTAATTTGGTCATTACTATAAACCTGCACAAATTTTCTGGTCCGCGGATAGGTGAATAGTGTCTCATCTGAATTCAAGAACCCTCTCCCTGAAACCAAGTCCTTGAAGTATTGGTTATCAAATATTTCGGGTGTTGCATCGAGGTCTCCTGTCACGTTCTGGTCTACGTTGAGCGGGCAAAGCTTGTTCAGCCTGTTTCTATACTTCGGTTCGATGGCAGGGTCAGGGCGGCCCGTACCTGATTGGTTATAGAGTCGAAACATGATGGAAAAGCACCTGCCCTGTCCGATGGAGTGTGAACCAGAAAGGGCTACAAGATCCTTGACAGATAGATGGAATTGGTTGAAGAGATCTACGAGGAAACTGGCGTTCGATCTTGGGCTTGGCATGATGTTGTTCGAGTCTTCTTGGCTCGCCGTTAAGCTGTCTTTTCTTCCTAGCTTCACTTCCCAGTCGGGTCCTCCGCTCTGTTTACAACAAAATCATTTTATGAGATTGCTTATAATAACTTCAGGTCAATTGCCAAAGGCTTAATAGAAATTATAGCCTATATATCATTTTGCAAAACGGGTTTTCCCTCATTCTAACCCAGTACCTGCTCACCTGCTCCTGTCTAGTACCCTTCACAGACATGAAAAAGGTTAGCAATTACCATGACCGAAGGCATGGATTGGTACTTGGGGGCTTTGAAAGTAAGGACCTTTTTGGGAATACATCTTATGCCCATGTCTCAGTTCCTAGAGCTTCAATTAATTCACTCTGCCCCATGGCAAGTTCTTGTATAAAGGAGATGAAAATAGCAGGATTAAGTCAAGAGGTTTACCAGTGCCACCGCATCTCTAGAGGCCATGATTATGATATCTGCGCAAGAAACCGTCTCTGGACATGACTTCTCCAATGCTTCCTTCACTTGGTCGATAACTTCGAAGGATCTTAACGAGTTTATATTCGATAAAGCCAGCTTTTCCCCTAACATGTTTGGTGTATCATCTAGTAACAAAGAAGCATCACACCCCTGAAAAGATCAGCAAAATCACCCATAGCGGGTTAGAAGATTTGAGAAAAGAAAAATTAAGTTCTGGTTTGTAGAATTACATTAACAAAGCAGTCATGGAATTGTAGTCGCATGACCGATGCCCCACTCCTAGGTTCTTTAATCATGGCCTTCTTCATCGCTTCCCTCACTATTAACTCCGCTTCGGGGCAAGATTCAGAGTAGAACCCAGGCCGGAGATGGGCTGCAGTGGCGGCTGCTATGTGGAGGATGCAGAGAAGAACGAGAAGAGACATTTTCTGGGTACTAGTAATGGATATGAAATGGTCTAATGCAGCGTGCTCGATGGGGTTTTTTTTTATCTGGTTTTGGATATATGTAAGGGAAGGGCAGAGGAAGAGAATCGTTTTTTTTCCATGGGTGTCAGCAAATTACAGGGTTTTGTTGGGGCATTTGGAGGCAACAGACGCCAATTGGCTCCAAGTGTGAGTGATTTAGTAAGGTATAGGTCATGTCTGTGGAGTTTGTTAGTGATGATCCACTGCGCCAACCTTTGCGACACCCACGATGCTCTGAAATCATTTCCTCATATCACCCGCTGTTGCTCTCCCTATATTTTCAATCCATCGGTCCCACTATCCCTACATGAATTAGGATCTCAGCGTGGATAACACCCCCCATCTGCGTGAGTAGGTTCTAAGGGATAAGGAGGCATAATGAAAAGGAGTTTAAAAGATAAAGATAAGAAGATGCCCATGTTTCTACTTTCTCTTAATTTTGAAATATTGAATGTTCCCTAGTTAGCGGGTTTCACATATGATGTACATTTTTTGTTTTTTCCTCCACTCAATTGTCCCAACTTTGATGTTAAAATGGTAACATGGTGATAAGGTTTTACGCGAGATGGGGTCAAATACTAATAAATAGTCTCACCAACCCTGGTGGTCCAGTTATTGTAACAAATTAGAACATACCACAAAAATGCCCTGGTTGATTTTTTTCTTAGAGGCAAAATATCAATGCGCGTTTCAGTCAAATGGGTTGTTTGTGAGAAAAGGAAAAGGAGATCACGTATACAAATGTTGGAGGAGCAGATATAGGTCGGTCTCCAATCAGCATGTGACGCATTCTACTTTTTTTCTTACAGAACTGGAGACCATGAAGCCTCATGGTTCAAAGCTGGGTTGTTGTGCATGTTGATATATGATTGAATATGTGGCAGAGGAAGCTTCCCCATACGCAGGCTTGCCCCAAGTTGAGAAGCAACACCTATGGATTTTGACGCTCAAATTGGTCGTTGAAACTTCAAATAAACAGCCAAAAGGCTTTGGCGGATCGTTTTCTTGGAGAGAAAAATGTGGTTTGAGGGGATCGGATTCCCTTATCCTGAGGTGAATGGGTTACAAATGTCAAGCATCCAATGGTTAAATACAAATTGACCCACTTGTGGTTGTGAGGAAAAGCTCCATGATACTCACGTCTAATCCCTAACAGAATAGGTCCTTTTCCAAAGTATGCTCTTTATCTGATCTTAGATGCTAATTTTGGGTGGCATCAGAAGATGCACGGCCTGGTAAGTCAATGCTTGGGCCGGACTTAGATCAAGACGCAGCTGTATCCATCCAAGACAGGCGACGGATGCATACGCAATTCCTCCCCATTTAACGGAGCCTCCAGCGTTTGAGGGAGAGGACTTCATCCAAATATGGCCATCATGGCCATGTCACAAAAATTCCTTGCCACAAGTGTTTTTTTCCTTATAATAGTGCTAAGACTCGACCCACAATCACATCAGTGCAAACCCGCACACCACTAGCACAAGCAACATTAGGTAGTACAAAGAACGTATAGGAAGTCACTTTTCAACTTGTATTATTGCTCACAAAACAGATCGAGGCTTACAAACCAAACATCAACTTATGCTGAGACTCTTTGCCAAATACGTGATAGAATAGGATATTTATAGGCAACCAATTACCCTCATTAACCATCCACGTTTAGGAGACTCGACCCTTGCTTTGCCATCGGTCTTGGCAGTTTCTTCACGCTTCTAGCTAGCTTCTTCTCATGTGTCTCATATCCTTTTGTCTTGGTTCAGGTGGTGCAAGTACTAGCCTATGCACCTCTTCATGCACAACACCATGTTACCGACGGATAGGAAACCATCTGTCCATGCAATAACCAGTCACCCTCATGTCTGTTGACGAGTGAGGCCACTTCGTCATGCATTAGGCCCTTTGATAACTGCTCACACATGTCAGCCACGAGCCATGCTTCAGGACTCAATCAATTAATGCACGTGCCTTGCGTGCCCACATGCCTTTGCCTTCCATGCTTGTCCCTTTCGTTACGTGCTATAGGGTTTTCTGACCTTGGTGTTGCCCAAAACTCATGCACATAGCATTACCCAAGTGTAGTAGATCTACGCACCACATTGCTTGCATCCTATCTTGTTTTATCCACATAGCACTCATCCTTCATGTGCCATGCTCCACTTATGGCTTTGTGTCCACACTCCTATGTCTTAGGCAAGACATCGTACACTTGGGTGTGTGCAAGCTATATGATGCCTTGCATGTGTTTGCGAAGAGGCTTGGTGTGCCCCAGGTGTGCTCGTGCCATGGCATAGACCACACACCCTTGGGTTATCCCAAGTGAGACCACCAAACCCTCCCTGAAGGCATTTTGAGTCATTTCCAATCTATCATGAAGAGATATCTAGGATCCTTCCATATGCATAATGAATTTTCTCTAAAATCCAAAAAGATACCCATCACTTGGAAAATTGAAATTAGACCTTCAATAATGTTAAGAACTCGTCAAAGCACCAACATCCTACGCTTGCAATGTCAAGCCCGCATGAGTGTGCCATTGCATGTTGAGCACAAATTTTTATTATATTAAAATATTAAAGTCTAAAATACATTATAACCTTAGTTAAGTACATCAGAGATAAAATTACCACAACTTGTTCAGGTTGTCGTCCTTTGAGAATAATACTAATGTGTCTAATTATTTTAGGTTAAAAAGATTAATTATTTATTTACATTAATTAAACTCTAATTTGAAATAGAGAAGACTAAAAAGATGAATAAATACTTTCTAAAATATTTAATAAAATAAACAAAATAAAAGAAAAGGTTTTAGATTGTGAAAGAGAAATAAAGATTCTTAAAATATTTAATAAAAAAAAAAAATGGGTTTTGGAGATTTTCACAATCTAATGTTGAATCCAAAAGGGGAAAGAGAGGGAAGGGATGTGTGTGTGTGAGAGAGAAAGCATTAAGTAATCTAGGTTTAGGATTGAATTCTATTGAGATCGAATTTGAGTCTCAAGACCAATTTGCATCCATAACTAGGATTTTAACTTTAGAAAATGGATCTCTTAAACCAATTAAACATGAAGATTGATTTAGTTGAAATTTAAGTCTAAGACCAATTTGCATTCATATATAACTAAGATTTTAACTTTAGAAAATGGATCTCTTAAACCAATTAAATATGATGGTTTATTTAGTTTTTAGTTTTAAACGTTCACAACCCACATACATATATCTTAAGGATTTGATTGTTAGATTTGTTAACAAAAAATCAAATCAACTTAACTAGAAATCAAAGTTTTTCTAAGAATCACTAATACTTCTATAAGAATCTTACCTTAGTCAAGCTAACACAAATGATCTATTTTTATCTATTCAAACATGAAAATGTAAACAAATTATTTAAAAGCTTGTTGTGTTATTGCTACTCCTTTAGGTTTTTTGCCTTCATGTTGTCTTCTTTGGATCGCATCAAACTAGCTAAACGTGATGGAAGATTTCCCCCCACAACTTATGTTTTATTAGCAAAAAATTCAAATGGAAAATAATGGAAAAGAAAACCTAAAGTTTTATTAAAGAATGAGTTGAAAATAAAAGGGTTCACCTCGCTCTAACTAATCTCCAATGGATTCGTAGAACTTCTATGGAATAACTATATTAGGCAATAATATCAAAAAAAAAGTTTCAAGTAATTATAAAATCCATGAATCTTAAGCTAATTTGACTCAATTTGAACTAGGATGGTGCTTGAAAAGTCCAAAAATCAAAGTGGAATGACTTGTAGATGCTTTGTTCAAAGTTGAGATGCTTGGTTGGGATTGAAATGTTGTTGTTCCAATTGGCATAAGCCTTGTTTGAAATCTTGTTTCAAATTCAAGAGGATTTCAAATAAAGTTTCTAGTTTTTTATACTTCTCCTAACTTGTTCTAAATTTAGGACTATTTTGTACAAAGTTTTTGATTGCTCTCATTTTGATTGCTTAAGTTTGAACCTACTAAGGGCAAATAGAACAAAACTTCTGCTCTTTGATTTCTTCGATGAGTTCAGTTCCATACTTCATGTTTCAAATTAGGCTAATAAAGATTGAACACATTTTCAAACTCTCTCTCTCTCATGGTTGTTTACCCCTTAACCATCTCTATGACCTTTATTTGCTCATTTTCTATGTTCTTACGTTGCTCTCCATGCTCATGTGGAGATTCTCATCATTTTCTATAAACTTCAAGTCTTTTTTTTTTTTTTGTTTTTTTGTTTATTTAACCTCTTCCTCTACCATGGTTGAAGAGTGTACATTTATTTGTATTCTTTTCACCCCTTTATTATGCTATTAAAATCAAAATAGACATTAGATCTATGATTAGGGTACTAACACCAATTCAAACTAAGTTGGATAATTTGAGCATTATTTATCATTTAAATCATGTTGTTTAGTTATTGAAGTACATATTTAGGCTCTAATTAGCGATGTCATCGCCGCACACATGCCAATGAGTCATGTAACATGTGTGTGACAATATTATGCATGCTTGTATCTCATGTCACAAACTTACTTTGGTCCTTTAAGGTTGTCTCAATCAAGTTCTTACCAATGTTCATCACTCAAAGCCACAACTTCTGCCACAAGTATTTTCAAGTAAACACGTCTTACTCAAGTTTAAGCATGCTACCATTAACATGCCTTGGGCCATGGGATGCAAGGTGTGGCTGTACATGCCCTCAAATGGTTAAAGTGCTTTCACCCAACCACCCATCTAATGGAAAAATATGAAGTCTAATTAATCAATTTAAGTTTATATCTATGAGGGAATGAGTTCCATGTTGATGGACAATTGAAATCTAATTATGGTTAAATTAAAATTTATCGATTTAAAGAATATGGTTGAATGTTTGTTTCACCATATGAAAAAAAATTGAAGACAAGACTAGAAAGCTTCAAAGGCAATTTCCTCAACTCTTATTCTCTTGTGTAGCCTAATATCCACACACTTATAGAGTTTGGAAGGGACATATTAAGAAAGATTTTGAAGTTGTCTTCTCAAAAATACAACTTCAATACTTGAACTAATGTTATGTCATCAAAAGACAACTTCCAATTGATGTCTTAAAAAGTACCATAATTTTGAAAATAGCTTGGAAACTATCTTATTTTCATAAATATATATATATTCAAAATCCTATACTTAATGCACTGCAATTTTTTATCGCTACTTATGATTAGGATTTTGAAAAAAAAATCAACACTTTTTAATAGTATCATAGTTATAAAAAAAATACTTTCAAATGGATGATCGGAATCTAATTAAAAATTGTTTGTTGAAAAGATAATTTCAGTTGAATTTTGCAGTTATTTTTTGAAAAAATAACTTCATACTTAAAATGAAGCTGTCTTTTTAAAGGATAAATTTAATTGATATCTTAAAACTATCTCATATATATAAAGATTTTATTTTTATTTTTTTGTAAAAATCCCTATTAAGCATATAGCTCCATGATCCAAGAGGATGATTCAAAATAGGTCTTCAATAGCAGACAGTTGGGTCTGATTGGATCACTGGTCATCCATTTGGGCCCTCATCAGCCCAATAGGCTTTCATCCTGCCAGGATCTACAGAAGCGGACACCCGATCCGAATCCATCCTCCAGGCCCCAAACAGCCGCCGCGGGCAAGGGCACAAAAGATTGAAACAGCTATATTACAGGTCCATTGGGAAGAACCAGTTGGAAAGAGAAAAAAAAATGGGCGGCGGAGGCAGAGGAGGGAGGAACAGAGCTCGCACACAGAGAAAGCACTTCAGAGAGAACAGAGAAAATGTATGGAAGCGTAGCAGACACGAGTCCTCCGACTCAAACACCAACTCTGGTTGGGAGCCTTTCGCCACCCAAAACCCGGCCTTTGATGAGTACTACAAGGTATCTTATGTGGATGTGTTGGTGTTCTCATGATCCCTTTTCGCTACTTGGGTCAATGCTAACTGTATCAGTATTTGATTCACTCTATTGGGTTTTCTTTTCTCTTTTAAATCGATGTACCGTGTTTCTTTATTTGTGGTTGAGGCGGTTGTTTTCACTTGTTAATTTACTGAATTGGGTTTTTTTTTGCATTATCACGTTTCATCGTTGTTGATGTGCTAATTTTTACAGAGTCAAGTGAGATTCTTGCTTTGGTTGGCGTTGTTTTTGGTGGGTGTTAGTGTTCGTCAATTTTCCGTTTTTTCACGTTATGCTTTCTGCAATCGTAGGAGCAAGGGATAGTGTCCCTAGAAGAGTGGGACACTTTTAACAGTGTTATTCGGAAACCATTGCCCGCCGCTTTCAGAGTGAATTCCAGGTACTGTTTAATGATTTGTTTTAGTCAGTAATCTTTTTGTATGAGTAATATAAACTACACCATGGATCATTCAAACTAGCAGTTAAGTGGACATTCCTCAAAATGGTTTAGAAAATTGGCATTTTTTTCTTCTTCTTGGTAACAATTTAGCAGCATAGGTTTGTGACAATGGCGTCAGGATGTTATTTAATTTAATTTTTTTAAACAAAAATAGAATTGGTTCTGCTTAATTCTACATGTGTGGAATATTCATAATGTATAAAGAGGGGGAAATGTTAATAAATTGACCTTACGATCCAAACATTTATCAATTTAAGGGATAATAAAATAGCTGTGGTTTTGGAAATATAATCATTGAATTAGGATATGTGCGGGAATTTTATTGTTCTTCTTAGATAATTATCATGTCAGTGATGCATGAGAGATTTTATTTGCTAATTTGATTCTTGCTACACATGCATTCTCCTTCCAACCCCTAATTTTCTTATAAAGGAGGTACAATTGCCCTTCCAAGCATATTGTGTGGTCATGGTAAGCTTGTCCTAAGCCCAGAAAGATATGGGCATACTATTATGGGTAAACAAACCATAAAACCTCTATTGAAATCTTTATTAAGATCAATGATAGATAGTAGATCCTAGAAAGTAGGGTATTGGCTGGAGGAGATGTGTATATGAGAAATCAGAGGTCAGATAAGATATCTTTTAAAAGTGATTTTTTATTATTATTAGTAAATGAGATTTGTATTAAAAAAAGGCCAAAAAGGGTGCACCAAAATACACATGATGTATACAGAGACAACCAAAAAGCACCAAAAAAAGGAAGAGAAAACAAAAAGAATACTCTCTCCCTCAAATCGACCCCAACCAATCAATGAAATCTACTATAGATATCAATCTTTTACCTACAAATAGTTTGGTCCAAGTTAACAAGTTACACAAAAACAAGTATTTCATCCTTTAGATTGAGAGTTCCACATTCTCGAAAGATCTTCTATTTCTCTATTTCCAAATAGTTCAGAATAGACATAAAGGAGCTGCCATCCAAACCTTTTTCTATTTTCTTCCAACAAAAGAACCATGTGGATTGCATCACCCAAAAAACTCTAAAGAGAGAGAATAATAGCTCCCACAACACCTTTGCCTTGTCACAATGCAAAAATATGTGGTCAATTGACTCCTCATGAGACAAACATAGGAAACAACAGTTGGCCAAAGACCACCCCCTCCTTTGAAGCTGGTCAAGAGTCAAAGCCTTTCTCCAAGTCGCCTCTCAAGCAAAAAAGCACACCTTAGGAGGAACTCATGGTTTCCACACAACACTAGAAGGAAATTGCACTACCCTTCCTGTCTCTAGGCTAGCATATAGTGATTTAACAGAGAAAGTCCCACTCTTCATTTCAACCCAACACACTTTATCCTCTTTACCCTCTTCTACCACTTTATCTTTAAGTCTTGCCAAAAAACGTTCCACAATGACAATCTCCTAATCATTTAGGGGCCTCAATAGTTAGGATTCTAGCCACCCCCCTCATTAGAATGTTGCCACAACTCCGCCACCCAAGCATCTTTAGAGTTAGAAAGGGCAAATAAAGAGGGAAAATAAACATTTAACGTCTTTTAAAAGTGACATTATATATTAGTGCTTAGGTCCAATGGCAGTTTATGTCATGGGAAATTGTTGGTGAAGATATGTCTGATGGAGCAGTCTTCACTTAGCAACTTGGAATGTTAAAACATGAGTGGATAGAAGAATAGAGTTGGTTGTCTATCAAAAAGAAAAGGGCAGAGTTGGTAGACATGTTGACACAAGGAAAAACAACCATAAAAATAAGCAGGTGACTAGATATCAATGTTTCCTGTTAGAAGAGGTGCTTCACGAGGTTAAGCGAATAGAGATGGAAAGATTTTGATAAAACTTGTGTCTGGAAAGCAGATAAGTAATGTAATAAGTGTATATCAACTCTAACAAGCTTTCAATGAATGAATTAATTGCAAAATACTAAGAAGATATGGTTCGATAATTTAGTGATTGGATTTGTGCTCGAAGGTGCTACAAGGGGGAGGATGAGAGGGAGGTTAACAAGGATGTGGGTTGAGATTGTGAGAAAAGACATGATGGTGCAAATTTAATAGAAGTTATGATCACGGATAGAAGTGAATTAGGGAAAAATTCTTGGTTTCAAAACCTAAAAACGTGGGATGCAAGTTTTTGGTACTTTTAGTTGAGGTTGAAAGTTGCAACTAATGCATGTTAAAAAAATAACATCCACCTAAGTTATTCTTTAACTCTTAGTAAACATTTTACATTAAGAAAACGAGCAATGATAATGATAATGATAATGAAGCCCTTGAGGTTGGACGTCATAGGCAAGCGATTCGGTTGGGAAGCTTATGAGAATTAGCTTTTACATTTGAGATGGCTTCTTTTTAATTTTGAAGCAATCTAGGGGTTTGATATTAATCTTCAGAAGAGTGAGTTTATTCAGGTGGTGCATGCGCTTGACATTGATCAGTTCGCATTGTTTTGGGTTATGGGGTGGGTAATTTGTTGTCCATTTATTTAGCCCTCTGCAAGGAGCCTCACTAGTGGTGGAAGATGCAGTTAAGGAGAGGTTCCATAAAGGACTTACTTCTTGGAGGCATAATTATTTGTGCTAGACTGGGAGGTTAACTCCTTGGACAACATTGAGTTAACTAACTTACTACATGTCCCTTCTTGTACTTCTTAGGTTTGTGTATCTAAGGCTTGAAAAGGTTCGGAGGGACTTTTTATGGTGTGAGGACACTTTAGAGAAGAAACCTTATATTGTGAATTGGGCTATTGTTTGGCACTAGAGCCAATATTACCTCGGTGTAGAACTATGTCTAGCCTTGCAAGGGAGATGTTTTTTATCGATGAGGATGTCATGATTCACGAGGGTGTAGCTTATTCTAATATTTGATATTGACTAAGAAGAGAAGTGTCTAACTCTATATATGCATGAACTCCTCTTAATTGTATACACACATTTTAAAGTTGTAAGGGAAGTTTGGGCATTAGAAAATTGTCTCTAATCGATAAAACCTTGCTTGGTAAAGGGTGTTGGAGGTTTGCCCTGGGTTTGAGATTGTGGAGATGTATTATTATAGGTTGTGAAGGCATATCTCAATAGTAAGTGATGGCAGGTGTACTAAGTTCTGGTTTGATTTGTGGCATGGAAACTCCCAACTTTGTGTTTCCTTGCCCTCTTTGTATAGTATTGCTGATCCCAAGGGGGTCTAGGTTCCTGCAAGGAACTTTCATGATAGGAAGTTGGAGAGTATTGACCTCTTTCTCGAGTGAGGTAAAGAGGTGATGGTGATGAAATGCGACAAAGATAAGGTGGTTTTGGTTGTACCAAGTATAGGCAGTTTTTAGTCAACACCTTTTATCATTCCTCGGATTCGATGAGTGGAAGCTCTTTTCCTACCAAGAATATTTGGGATTCCTGGAACCTATCAAATATATATATATATATATATATATATATATATATATATATATATATTTGGGATTCCTGGGCTTCCTAAAAAGTGAGATGCTTTGCTTGAGAGTGGTTTTGAAAAATGATTTGAACTTTGGACCAATTTAAGAGAAGAGGTTGACCTTTAACTAATGAGTATTGTCAGCATAATAGGAAGGTAGTATCAGCCAATCATATTGTGATTTATCTTAATGGCATCTCTTATTCTCTTCCTTTAGTCTCTCTTGGGCGCTTCCATAGTGGCTGAAAGATGTTCTGTTGGATGATGGTACAAGATGGTTTGGATGACTGCTCTGTGTTAGTTCTGAACCATTTTGAAGGAGTAAAGTATTAAAACGCCTGAAAGCTGGGAGTTTGTAGCAGAAGTCTTGAGTCTCCTTTTTTCTCTTTTCCTATGGTCTAGCAAATCTTTTGTTGGTTCTTCTTTTTTTTTTTTTTGTCTTTATTGAACTTCATTAATTTTAAGTCCAAGTTAGTCTTTTGAAGGTGTAAGCTTTCTGCCTTCTTTGTGGGTGTCTTCTTATACTTTGTGTATATGGTTGCACCCTCTTTTTTGTTAGGCATCTCTTTGATAAATTCCTATTTGCATATAAAAGGGGCATGTATTGGGGATAGGAGAGGTTCCTGGTCCTATTCCTTGTAACAACAAAAGTGGCAAAAAAAAAAAAAGGAAATTGTTGTAAAAATTCAATCAATTCTGCAAATCCTTAATCTGGGTGTTGGGCCAATGTAATTTCAATTTTATAAACTAAGGTTTACCTTAATGTTTTATGTTTTGAGGCATATTATTAAAATGATTCAGATGCCATGTGTATTTACTGTTTCATCGTGAGACTTCATCACATTCCTGAAAAAATAATATCCTAAACTCTTTTTGAATGCTGAATGTATTCTTTTTCTTCGTGTTTAATTTTGCAGTAGCCAGTTTTGTGCAGATATCCTATCACAGTTGGAGAATGACTTTATGAAGTCCCTTCATACTGAGGTTGATTGACCATATTCTTTGTTTTCACAGCTATACTTATGTCTCTGGTTGTGTTACCATGGTTACCCATTATTATCACTTGCTTTTTTTCACCCTACTTATTTACTCTTTTCAGGCCACTGATGGGGGTGAAGTGGAGGCTATTAGACCATTGCCTTGGTATCCTGAGAATCTTGCTTGGCAATCAAATTACTCCCGTATGCAGCTGAGGAAGAACCAAACCCTTGAGAGGTATATGATGAAAGGTGTGATTGGTCCTATTTAGCATCTTTTCAAGTGGGTGAACAGTATATTTGAAAAGTAGTTCCCCAAAGTGTCATCTGTAATCACTGAACTTATTGATCAACATTTTGTCTAAGCATTAATTCTTGAATAGACGTCCTGGAAATTTGTTGTAAATTTTCCCATATAATTTATGTTGCATATGTTTTTAGAAGTGATGGATTTGATATTAATCTTGATTTGTGAAGAATAATTATGTATTATAAAAGATAGAGACCATTTAAAGAACAACCTTTATGACGAATAATATATAAAAGCTTTTACTTTAGCTAGTGTGTCACCTTCAAAGTAGCTCTCTCTGTTGAGTGTATGCATAAATATAAAATTTGCATGCTGACAACCATGGTTAAATGCAATCAACGGCTTTGAATCGCTCATCTAATTATTGGATTTTTATTTATTTTCCTCTTGTTTCATGGTTTTGTCCAATTGCTCTCAGGTTTCATGAGTTCTTAAAGCAAGAAAATGAAATCGGAAACATTACAAGGCAGGAAGCTGTCAGCATGGTGGGTCAACTTTACAAGTTTGTCATTTTTGAGTTACTTGTAGTATCACTGGAAAAATTCGAGTCTCTTGGCATCTATAGCTTCTTCATCATTGTGGTCAAGTGTTTTTTCCCCTCTTTTTTCTTTCTCTTATAGTCTTATTTCATGATTACTTATGACACAGGTCCCGCCCCTCTTCCTGGATGTATCTCCTGATCATTTTGTACTTGATAGTAAGCTACTTATTGTGAACTTAAATATCTTTGATTCATTTTAGCCAAATAGTGTTACTATTCTTTTCTAGCATTAATGGGAAATATAACCACATGAAGGATGGCTTATTCTTCTTATAACTGTTTCTTCTGGAATATCTTTTTGTTGCTAAATGGGCTTTGAATTCACTAGTAAACTTGTAAATATACTATAAATCTCCTGCATTTTTGTATAGGATGGCAATAACACTAATTTTTTTCTTATTTTTTTTGTTTTGTTGCAGTGTGTGCAGCGCCAGGTTCAAAAACATTCCAATTACTTGAGATTATACACCGATCAACCAAACCAGGAACATTACCTGGCGGAATGGTTCTATTTCTCTCTCTCTTTTTCTTTCTTTTTTAACCATATCCTGCTCTAGTGTTGTAGTTCCTGATTCCTAGTTCATTTGCCTAGTGGTTAGGTTTTTATAAGATAGAGACTTCTCATTCCAATGATCATGTGCATGAAGTTAATTCATCTTATCATCTGTTTGGTTTAGGTTGTGGCAAATGATGTTGATGTCAAAAGATGCAATCTTCTTATTCACCAGACAAAAAGAATGTGCACTGCCAACTTGATTGTAACAAATCATGAAGCCCAACACTTCCCTGGATGTCGTTTAAACAAAATGTCCTCTGATTCTTCTGAAATTGGTGTTGTAAAGGAGCAAAGTATGAGTCAACTTATGTTTGATCGTGTCTTATGTGATGTTCCCTGCAGTGGAGATGGTACTCTTCGCAAGGCTCCAGATATCTGGAGGAAGTGGTATCTGTTTTTTAGTTATTTTCCTTTTATTCACCGTTTCATTTTATAAAGATTTCCATCTGGTAATATTTCTTTTATTTCATACAGGAATGTAGGAATGGGCAATGGGATCCACTGTCTACAAGTTCAGATAGCCATGCGAGGTAGCTTCATGGAAAATCTTCAATAATGGGAATTACTCTAATGACCTTATAGCCTTACACTTGTTAGGATTTTGGTTGAAAATTTCTTATCGATAGTATGTGCATGGCTGTTTTAAATTCCATCTTTTCAATGTTGCTTAAAGGTCAGTAATTGGTGATGGTGATGGTGATGGGTGAGATCCACCATATCCTTAGTAAATTATGTCTTACAGCTTACAAGTTGATTGATTGAAAATGGGAAACATACAATTGGATAGTTCATGTCTTCTTTGCATTGGATGGATCAGCTTTGACAGAAAGCTTATGGTGGATCCAAGCCTGCCTAACCACCACCATTTCTTAACCAGTGATATTAGTTGATCTTGGGGATTGGTCTTTTTTTCTTGATGATTCATACATTATTAAAGTACCATTCAATGAAGGAAATAAGAATCTTCTAGGTGCCATCTTTGTTTCTTTAAGCTTCCCTTGAAATGTTAATGTTGGATTTTGTTTATGGGTTTAAGTAGTGCTTGATCTGTTTTATTTTGTATAAGAGAATGCCAAACACAGCTTTTTTTGTTGATAAAAGAATAAACAATAATTTCAGAGCATATTGTTTGGCATCGAGTGCATTAAATTAGAAAGTTGTCATTGCTTAAACTTGGAGGTTCTAGATGCTGCATTCTCATGTTGAACTCATGCTTTGTGTTTGAAAACACATTTTAGATGTGCTGACCCTAGTATTTGTACTTTATTTGTGGATCTTGAGTTGATATGCTTTGATCTTAAGTTGAAGCATTCGTTAGCAATGTTACCTGACTTTTAGCAATTCTATTGGTAATTGTAGGTATATCTTTGCTTAAAGTTGGTGGAAGAATGGTTTACTCCACTTGCTCAATGAATCCAGTTGAAAATGAGGCTGTGGTTGCTGAGGTAATGTGTTATTTATCAGAAACAAATATTTCATAAATGAAATATTGAATTGGTTTAGCTAGACATTCCGTATATAGGTCTCCAGACATCTTTTAACATATAGTTAATTAAACTGTATGTTGTCCATTAATGTCATGAAAATGTTTTATTGCAGTCTTTCATGTAGTACATGCTTATTCATATTTGCTTTTTAAGTTTTTATTTTATTATTTCAGTTGTTACTTGTTATCCTTGTCTTTTTATTTTATATTTATACATCCTCTCAATTTATGCACATTTATAAGGATACTAGTACATGCATAGAGCAAAATGGCTTAATAGGAGAGGAAGAAACCAATGACTGCATGATGAAGATCAATGATCTGTGGAAATAGAATAGCAAGATCTTTCTGAAATGAAACCCCAGAACATTCCGCGATCTTCATCTCCCATTTCAACCCCTCTCCAGTTTCTTTCTTCCAGATCTATCACAGAAGCAAGCAGGAGAATTTTGACAGAATCTGACCTTTCATTATTGAATCTATGCTAAGCCAATATTTTATTAAATCTTCTAGTGACGTGGCATAACCATGACAATCCCATATCGATCCATAAATTTTCACCAGAATGAAGAGATGGAGGGACAGAGTAATAAATCAAATGGCTTATTGAGCTCTCTTAGTTGTAACATTGGTTGGGGATTGACCGTTTTGTTATCAAATATCTCCCATCAACATCTTATCTATGGATGCAAATCACACACACAACACACAAAAGAAAAAGGGAAAAAACTACCTTGGGCGGGATTGATAGGTTCCAAGTACATTTTAGTGGAAAGCAACTGATTTGTACCCAACTGGTGATGCAACAAAATGTAATTTGCAGATCAACCTACTTCCACACTGATCACCTTTCTTTTCCTTACTCTTGGGGCCCAAGTTCTGGTATTAATGCCCCCCTAGGAGACTTTGCCACTTCTGGACCCCACATATTGGTAAGCAAGAGCAGGCCTACTGTACTCTGTTTGCTGGTCTAAACCTTAATGAAAAAGGAATGACCCCAAAATGGAGGGTGTATCTACACCAATCACCATGCCAGAATTTCATCTATTCTCCTTCAGTGACCTACAATTTGATTACTGTCTTAAAAATAAAGTCTAAAAGTTAAGATGCTTCTCTAAAAGTTGTAATAAGAGGTAGCATTTCTTGAGAATATTCTGGAAAGTTCCAACTATTTTAATATCCTCATCATGCCTTCTCACTATCACCTTTCTCCATAACCTATCATTCCTACACCAAATGTCCAAGCCACCTGCCTAATAGGGCCTTAGTCATTAAGGAGATCAGGGTTAATTTTTCATCTTTTATTAAATTTATTTATTTTTGTTAATATTGAATTGTCTATTCTATTGGTTCTGCACCATATTACCATGGCCCCTCTTCCTCCACTAACGTTAGATTTTTTTGTTAATCTCAACCATCATTTCTCATTTTTCTTCAGATTTTACGGAGGTGTGGAGGGTCTGTTGAACTAGTTGATGTCTCCTGTGAGCTCCCTCAACTTGTTCGCCGTCCAGGTCTTAAGAAATGGAAGGTTAGTTATTAATTTCACTGGACCTGTTAGCCTACTTTCTATTAAACATTCAGTTTCAATGTTGACAAAATGCTAATGTTCCTGTTTTTTCATAGTTTTACATCAGATTTCCTATGTTGATATAATTACAGTTTAAGGAAATGCTTTTTTGTAGCTCGCACATGCTGAAGTAAAGCATGTCCACAGTTTATGGGAATGTAGGAAGTGTCTTTTTATGCGAGTCATGTTTATTCATATTGATTGGTGTGTCCTCTGTAATATACGTTCTGTATTTCAAACTTTTTCCCTAATTATTTGTGTAATATGTAGAAATATATTTAGAAGCATCTTATGGCTGGTTCTTATATTGGATATTTATTGCTTTGAATCACTACCTTGATCTTTGTAGATGTTGCCAAAAGAAGAATACAGGATAGATAGAATGGAACGCCAAATTCATACATCTATTCACTTTTTCTTTTTGCCCACTCATCGATGTAACAGAGAGAGAATTGTCGCACGTTTTTGGTAACTCACCGCTTCATCCATGTACAAACCATTAAGCCAGTCATGTTGTCCCATCAATTGATTTTTCAATGCCTAGAACCTGCCAAACCCCTACTCAAAACCAAGAGGGGATAGCCACCAAGAAGAATGAAATCATGTGCTTGTCAGACTCACAACAAGATGTGAGGAGGCATCTTCCTTTGTTTTTCTAGGCCCGATGTTGATAGTGTAATATGATATATAGGAATTAGAATTACTAAAAATGATTCTTTAGTCCTTGTATCTCTTCTTTCTTTGCTTCATATATTGGTCCATATTGGATCCTTCAAATAAATGCTGGAATGGCAATTGCAGAGATCCTAAGTATAGAGTTTGGTTGAATCTTAAGTCCTAGAGGCATACCCTTACCCATACCTGTATTAAATAGGTGGTATAAATTGTACTTTTTGAGTTGTTAAACTTTGTCTTGTTGTGGTGCAAATCTCCCCTAGTTATTAAGAGTAGGCAAATTTTTTGCACTTCTTGGCTGCTTGGATTGTTGAGCTTGGAGAAGAAACTGGGTTAGATCAAATGTATCATGGCTATAGGCATGACACATGCAAATTTACTGACTTGGATCCAATATCCTTTATTTTTTATTTTTCCCTGTTCAGATATTTTCAAATCAGTTTTGTTGGTTTTGTCCCACTAGGAAAAGTATGTTTTGACAGAATAGTCTCCAAAATCTGCGTTTCAAGTGGGCCAATATATTTGCAAATATTTGTTGTGGCAATCAGTTGCCACCCCAACCAGTAGCTAGAAATAAAAATGATTTTGTGGTCTCAATCCCAATAGTGTCTAAGCAGTTCAACTTTATCTAACCTTGTAATCATATATAGAGTTCTATTGAATACAATTGATAGTCATTTACTTGGATATCAGGTTCGTGACAAGGGCATGTGGCTTGCTTCCTACAAAGATGTTCCTAAGTTCCGCAGAGCTGGGATAGTTCCCAGCATGTTTCCTTCTGGTCAGAGTGCTACAGATCCAACTGACAATGAACAAGGTGTAAGCTTGGAAGAAAAGCATGAGAATGGTGGTGATGTAAATTCTGAAAATGGGTTCCAGCCAACTGAGAATCCTGAAACTCTGGAGGAAGCTTCTGATCACCCTCTAGAACGTTGTATCAGGATAGTGCCTCATGATCAGAATACTGGAGCCTTCTTCATTGCTGTCCTCCACAAACTTTCTCCTTTGCCTGGTATTTAAAATTATTTCGGTTATCATATTGTTGTTAAAAATCAATGCCAACTGTTGGTTTTGGTGAACCAAAGGACATTATGCCTATGGTATAGTGTCTATAGCTTTAGATAGTTGGATTCATTCAATTGTGTAAACTTATGCAATATCCACTATACTGTAGGAAGCACAGAGAGAAAAGAGGGAAAGGGTTGGGGGGAGTGGAAGAGAGATTTCTATTATAAAGCACAATTCTTGCTCTGTACTCTCTTGCTGTTTCTTTCCCTAAGTTCAAATTTTTATCTTGTTTTCTATTTTGCAGCCATTCAGGAGAAACCTGTTAATCTGCAAAGAAACTTGCATTCTAACAATGAGGAATGCTCTGAAAAATTATCCAATGAGATCATTGAAAGCCCAAATATTAATCAAGAAGATGATACAGATGAGAAATTTCCAGAAGCGGCTTCAGACACTGATTTAGTTGAAAATGAACCAGATGAGACTGCTTCAGAACATGATCCTTGCCAACCGTGTGAAGAAAATAAACCAGAGGAAGTTCCTGGTGATAGGGAAAATGATTCCAAGAAGGCAGGCGGAAAAAGGAAGTTACAAATTCAAGGCAAATGGAAAGGAGTCGATCCTGTTGTTTTCTTTAAGGATGAAGCAACTATCAATAGCATAAAAACATTCTATGGTGTTGATGATTCTTTGGTGCTCAATGGTCAACTTGTCACAAGAAACAGCGATTCTAAACATGTGAAAAGAATTTACTATATCTCAAAATCAGTTAAGGATGTTCTGGAACTGAATTTGCTTGTGGGGCAGCAACTGAAGATAACTTCTGTTGGCTTGAAGATGTTTGTAAGTATTTCCATATTTGAGTTTGACTTGCTTTCTAATGCCCTCTTGCAATATTTTTCTGAAGGGACATGGTCATAGTGGTTCTACTTCTTTTGTTTGTTTTTTGTTTTGTTTTGTATTTTTCATCCTTTTTTTTTTTTTGGTGTGTGTGTTTCTGGGTCCAGCCTTGTTCCACCACATTCCATATTTGAAGGCTGGAATTATCTGTAGGATCATCATCCACCTTTCCATTTATGGCCATGAGCAAATTTGCGACCCAACATAAAATTTGCATACTGCCTGCGTGTTACCTTAGTGCCCATATGCAAAGACTATGAGAGAAGATTCTTATGACTAACCATTCTAATCAATTGCCTCAGCCAGATTTGTAATGAAAAACTGTTTTTTGGTTGGATATTATAATCATTGATGGAGTGGAGTATCTCTCTGTTTCAGGAACGGCAAACATCAAGAGAAGGTACCTCTACATCATGTGCATTTCGAATATCATCTGAAGGACTGCCGCTGCTTCTCCCATACATCACCAAACAGATCCTATGTGCATCCCCAGTAGACTTCAAGCATCTCTTGCAATATAAAACCATCAGATACGCAGATTTTGTTGATGCTGAATTTGGTGAGAAGGCATCAAAGCTAATGTTGGGGTGTTGCGTAGTAATCTTGAAAAAAGGTATGTGGGTGTATGTGGGGTGTTCGTTAAGATGATGGCTAGACATGCATATGTATGTTGACCTTGTTTATCCTTCTTTGGCAGGCACCCAAGCCTCAGTGGATCCTATCCAAGTGGATGTGTCGACGATTGCCATTGGATGCTGGAAGGGTAGGGCCAGTTTAACCGTGATGGTTACTGCAATTGAATGCCAAGAAATGCTAGAAAGGCTTTTGATGCGTTTGGAGGGTGTAAATGGCACTTCACCTGTGGAAAACATATCCTCAGATGTGGCTGATGAATCAAAGGTAGAAGAATCGAATGATGTTGAAATGAATGAAGAAACGGAGCCTGTGAAAATGGCCACTGCTGGTTGAATTAATCACCAATTTTGTCGGTTCGATTATGTTATATTAATTTTAATCATGATGCTTCAATCCTAATAATTTTCTTTTCATAACCGAAGTGTCAGAAGTAGATTTATATTTTTATTTTTATGTAATTCCTCTCATGTAATTTACCATTTCAGAGAAACTGATTCTGGTTGGGCATAATAGATGACTGCACCTTTTTCCCATATCAAACTACTTTTACTGGTGTTGAAAATGGATACAACAAGAACCTGGCTGTTGGAAATGATATGCGCTTTTAATCTCTGGTTGAGATCTCACATTCTGGCCTAAATCTTGACAAGATGTGCCTGGAAGCTCCCCTGAGTGCCACTGGTTTATACAGTCCGCTTCGGATGTGTATCGTATTCTATGCCTGCACTGGACTTTGGGTTCATGGCCACCCAGAGCGGACAGTACTGGGTTGTGCTATGACATCAGCATTGTCATTGAAACCAGAAACCTCTGCTGTACAGCATTTTACGATTTGGTACCAGAGGTGGTGGGCAGACCAACATCAAGGGACAAGAACTTAACAGAATGCAACTTGACTTCTTTTCCTCTGAAGGAACTCAGAGGGTTGAAAGAGTCCGTAAAACTTAAATTTAAGATAAATGGCCAGCAAAACGCAATCTACATTTCAACTTCGTTTTTTGTTCTATCTCCCATCTCAAAACATGCAACAACTCTGCTGCTAGAGCTAGACAGAGTTAAATAAAAGAAATAAAAAATATATAAACAAACTATAGCCGAATTCTCAAAAATTACTATAAGGAGCCTAGGGTCAATCCCACATTTTGAAAGCCACAATCTAATCAAATCATGAAGATTTACAGCACATGTTGCTCTTAGCTGGAATTTCTTGTGCGGGGCCGGGGATAGTGATCCTCTTACCAGTCAAAGATGCAGGATTGCCATTTGCTTGATCCTCGCCTGCAACTAAGTTCTTCTTGTTCACAATGTTGAAGATTTCAGTCAATACGGTCAAGAAGGCATTCTCGACATTAGTTGCTTCTAATGCTGAGGTCTCTAAGAAGAATAGTCCTTCCTTCTCAGCAAATTCCTTAGCATCTTCTGTGGGTACTGCTCGCTGTTCCTCGAGATCAGTTTTATTGCCAATCAGAATGATGACAATGTTCTTATCAGCGTGACCACGCAACTCTTCCAGCCATCGGGGTATGTGGTCAAAACTTTGGCGTTTAGTTATGTCGTAAACCAGCATTGCGCCAACAGCACCCCTGTAATACGCACTTGTAACGGCTCTATATCTGCATACCATAAGAACAGACATAAAATCATCGATTGGTGATAGAATATTGGAAAATTTTATTTCATCACTCATTTTATAATAACATGATATTAATCTAGAGCTGCAGGAGCATAAATCTTGGTTTGGATGAGACAGAAATTTTCAAGTCCACCTGCATTTTTACATCTAGCTAAAGTATGCTTAGGCACCTGGTGAAGACTAAAAGCACATAATACGAAGTGCAAAAAACTTCCTGCTCCAAAGCAGACAGTCATCCAGAACAACTAACAGTTCTTCCAAAGAAAAATGCATACAGAAGTCAACAATTAGTTTAAATGAGATCAAGAAATATCTATATCATACCAGACTAATAAAATCACTAAATTGATGCCATTAAAAACCAACAATAAAAATAGATTAAATTAATAATGAACAACAAAAACGGTAGTAATGGTTAATATTAACAGTAACAGCAGTAGCAAAGAACCTTCAAATAATTTTAGGTCTTCTTGGATTCTAATCATCAAATGTTATAATTTGTACTGAGGACTGAAGTATATTGAAACAGGGTGGTAGTCTCTTCCAAAGGAGAAAAGAATAACTAATAGGAATCAGTATCCTGAATGAACATTTTGGAATTTCACTTATCCCAAAATCTTATTTTTCATTTGAAATTTTGAAAGTGAAGCTAGTTTTTCTAAATTTTATTAAGTGGCTGTATAGTTGTCAGCCATAAGCTTAAGTTATGTCCAAGATCCCAAAAAGTCCAAGTTCAAGATGCATGGGATTTTCAACAAGATCCATATGCCCGTTAGTACTAACGTCAGCATCAATCACTACAAATTGTCAAATACACAAAAGCTGACACATTAATTGAATGATATCTAAAATAAAAGAAAAAATTGCCAAAAATAGATGGCCAAAAATGATGGAATTTTAACCAGACATAAATAGCTAAATTCAAACATCCTGGTATTCCAATGTAATCGTGTTTGGTAGGTCCTACTCAATTTGGAGTACCACATACTAAAGACATGTTTGGAATGGCTTTAGAGAAGCTAAAGGTCCTTTTTAAGCTCAATAAGGGCTTCTACACCCATTTGGGTAATTTTGTTAAAAAAACCTAATGGATTAAAACATAGCTTTAAAATAGAAACCAATAAAATGTTGCTTCTCTTAAAAGCTCTATGTTTTTTTTTTTTTGGCTTATGCAGGAAGATTACATAGTCCTAATACTGCCTTTTGAAAATGATGACTATGGTTATGGCTTCAACGTCTAGCTAAAGCCAAAAACAAAATGCAATCCCAAAGTCTAATAGTGATCCTCCTTTTTCTTGTTTAACAAGAATGTTAATCTGGCAGCAACTCTTGCAGCTGATTATTGAATAAAAAACAATACTTCAGTTTAACTTATGCAAATTTTATCTTGGTTTTCTAGATACAAAATATTTCACACTTAAATTGCGAGTTAGCTGATTGCTTAAGGAATAAGAGTTGAATCAGGTAAACTGATTTGATTTTCGTTTCTGCCGCAAAACATACTAATTTTTACAGCAATTCCGCCAAAAAATCATTAAAAAAAAAGGTTGCATGAGAAGTGCGCGGAATCCAACAGTGTTTCAAGTGATTCAGTCGATCTAAAGCCACTCCGATCTCTTAATATTTAAACCAAAAAGATAAAGAAGAAACAAATCCACCGCATATACAGATATATAACAAGTAGAACATCGA
This sequence comes from Vitis riparia, assembly GCF_004353265.1. NCBI lineage: Eukaryota > Viridiplantae > Streptophyta > Magnoliopsida > Vitales > Vitaceae > Vitis > Vitis riparia. Next base: position 7,432,633 of record NC_048437.1, read on the forward strand.
ATCAAAACCCCTAACATTATGCATATATGAATGCATAAGTAAATAATGAATTAGAAGAAATGGAGAAGCGATTTTGGTAAAGGTACCGTTCTTGGCCGGCAGTGTCCCAGATCTGAGCCTTGACACTCTTGTGTTGGATGACGAGGGTTCGAGTCTGGAACTCAACCCCGATTGTAGCCTTGGAATCCAAACTGAACTCGTTCCTAGCGAACCGTGCCAGTATCTGCGACTTGCCCACGGCGGAGTCTCCGATCAGAACCACTTTGAAAACGTAGTCGATCTTTTGGCTCGAATCGCCATAGCCTCCACCACTCGCCATCACCGCACCACTCCGTTCTCTCTCTCTCGAACACTCTCTGTCTAGATTCAAGATCAGTCACAGCCAACTGAGCCAAGCCCAGGATGCATAAATGAAAGAGGAAATCATTGGATCAGATGCTGCGACTGCCACTGTAGTATAGTGAGTCTGCCAATAATTGATTGACACGCTAGAGAGCGTGGCGAATTGGACTAATTGCTTTTTCATTTTGACGACGTGGCAGATATCTATTGGTTTAATAGATGAAGAAGTGTGGACGCGAGCGCGTGGTGGGGTTTTACAACGATATTGCTGTTGTACAGTGCGCGCATGTCTCGGGTGGGCTGTCCGATTGTTTGCTCGTGAAGTGAAATGATTTTCTCAGGGTAAAATTTGCTAGATTCAAGGAAGGATGGATTTTCAAAAAGGAAAAAACCCACTCCAGTGTGGGCTAAACGACAGTGTTTCGTCTCTGGGTTGGCCCGACAGGTTTCAAACTCTGCGTCTGACAATTGGGCTTCCAGATCAGGCTTCTCAAAAGTGGAAGTGGATCTAGGGCCTGTTTTGGGTTGGGCCAACTTGTAACCCTTTTGCCAACCCTTCCTGGTTCTTTGTTTGCGATGGCTAGCAATTAATAGACCTTTATATGTCATTTCTTGTTTTATAATAATTTATTGTCATGATTTCTTTTTTGGCATATATATTATAAAGATATCTTTAGATTGTTAATTGCCTGATTTAGTTTGATCCCTACATTTACAAAGCATATTAATAGCCAATAATCCACTAATTACATGAAAAAGAAAAAACTACAATAAGGAAGACTCGACCATATTCCACCCAATTGCGATCACACTTTAATTTGTTTTCCCTAAAACAAAATCTTAAATTGTAAGAGAGTTAAATACATAAATGGAGCAAGCTTGTCATTTAATAAGAAAAATAAAATAAAATTCAAATGAGCTCGAACCTTGCACGACTATAGCTGAACTTTTGACATACCCTACAAAGTGCAACAAGATTAATTTAAACTTTACAATCCAATAATTATTTGATATTATAACTTGAGCATAATTTTAATTGTAGGGAATCTTATTATTGATGGTAGAACCAAGCATATGGAGCTTGATACTTAGTTGATAAGAGAAAAGGTTTTGTAGAAGAAAGTGAAGTTTGGTCACATGGGAGGTATTTTGAGAGGCGTTAGATGGTGTTTCAAGCATTTAATAGGTTTTTTTTTTTTTTTTTGTTATGCCTTCTGAAAAAGTTAGATATTTAGTAATTTTTTATTTTTTAAAATTAGAAATTTATTTAAATTAATTCATAAATAATCACTTGATGGAGCATTCTTCAAAAATTCACTTTTTATATTATAAAAAAATACTATCAAAATAAAATTTTAATTTATATTCAAACATTAACTTCTCATTTATTTCTATTTTTAAAAACAAAAAAATTATAATAACTCCAACATAAAATGTAAAAGCCCTTATAGATGTTGTAGGGGGCTTCCCCGTGTGACCAAGTGGCAGGCCACCTTGGTTTCACGTGGCATCCTTATACCTCTATCTGGACGAATGTAACCAGATCGAATATCCAATCCGGGTTGGAAGCATCAATAGCCAGTTATGCGGTGTTCTTTTAAAAACATCGCAATGCACTCCAAATGGGTCTCCTTATCTACTCCCACAAGCAATCATTCTCCCTATGTCAGGAGCACGATTGATAAGACGTCACCTTGTCTCCGCAGGTGGTTTGCTACACGCTACTCCATACCGCTTACGGACTGAAGTGACAAGTGAACCATCAGGTCACCCCTCACTAGTAATCCCTATCAACAGTCTAAAGGGTGATGATTGCTCTGTCACCAACTGTGCTATCATCATGACTATAAAAGTCAAGAAGTCATCTCAACACAAATGTGACATCATTCCAGATACTATAAAAACCCTCTTCCATCTTAAAATCGAGGTACATGCACATATATACACAAGAGAAGCTCTTTCTTAACTTCTAAAGGAGGAAAACCTCTAAAATTGACTTTAATCATCTGACTTAAGTTTCGGAGGGTACGTCCGAACAACCTATCCAAACATCTTTTATAGAAAAAAAAAAGGAAGTATTACTTCCGGTTGACTTGACATCAACATAAAAGATAATAATTTTTAAGAATATAACATAAATTCACACCTTTTTCATAAAAATCTATACATTTTGTATACAAATTAGTGAATTACAACTACTTTACCAAGTAAAAATGCTTCATCAATGATGTCTTCAAAGGAGCTCCAAGGGATATGTTGAATATCACCATGGATTCCTCTTTCCACTCAAACAAGATCTCTAGAAACCTTGGGTGAAAGACATAAAGCTAGGGACGCATATTTAGGACCTGGAAACTGGCAAGTGATGGACCTTGACTTACACGAATCCACCAATCGAAAGATAGCGTGCAAGGTGCACCACTATCTAAGTTAGTGTTATAGTCTTCCTTAATCGCCAAGGCTTAGACCTGTCGCATTCAGCCAATCCATAGATATGTAAACATCAATTCCCCACTAGTTTCAAATTTCCATAAGTGACTCATTCTAATGGATGACCCCATCGGGTCTTCATTTTCCTTTTTTGCTTTCCCACGATCACAGAATTACATGGAATTCTAAGAAGTCCTCCATGTGAGGAATTCTCATTCCTTGCGTTGGTTGGAAATCCATGGCATGTCCAAATTCATCATTAAATGTGGAGGCTGTTTCTCAGCAAACTGGAAGAAAATATGGAAGTGGGCATCAATTCCAACACGCCACTAGTAAATGGGGATTCCTGGCCAAGTACACCACCTTGAAATAGTATTCTCTTAAATGCAGCATAGGTAGTGGGTGACTAGCAGTTGACATGGAGAGAGACTTGTTGCCCACCCTACCATAAGTGCTGACCTCATCTTCATTATGTAGCACAGTAGCAGCTAGTAAATTTAATATAAATTTCACGACCTGTTTTTCAACTACATTCATCATCCTTTTTCGTGTCTTCTCTTTTCATTTCATGTCGTCATAGCATACGTAAGTGACTGTTGATCGGCGGATGAGGAGCTACAGCAGCCCGCATTATGCTTTATAGGCATGCATGGTTCATTATTAATCTTCCTCGTTCATTTTAAATAAAAATATACTTCATCAGTTCCTGACCCATCCACTCTCGTGCCCACGAGTTCGAGCGGTCGACGGTCGACCCATTCTTAATAAAGAAAATCCACCCAAATCTATAAAGAATTTTTTTTATTAGTCATTTCAATTCACTGTGCTTGATTTATGGCTAAGTATTGGATTTTGCAAAAGAGACATCTTTAATGAGTCCAAGTCGGGTGGGAGTCGAGCAGGATGGCGCCGTTACCAACAGGCAGTCGGGGTTTTAATAAAAAATGCAAGTGCTTTTACCGAGGAACTGTGCATTTAGTATCTACATGGAAGTGGTTGAAATTGAAATTTTTTTATCAGTCATTTCAATTCACTGTGCTTGATTTATGGCTAAGTATTGGATTGGTTTTCTTGAGGCAGTTTCCTGATCCGAATTCAATTGTTATTGACTGGCAAAAGAGACATCTTGAATGAGTCCAAGCCGGGTGGCAGTCAAGGAGGGATGGCGCCGTACCACCAGAAGTCAGCTGATCGGGTTTTAATAATAAATGCTAGTGCTTAATCGATGAACTGTGTACTTAGTATTTATATGGAAGTGGTTAAAATTGAAATTGGATGAGGTGGACTTTGAAAGACTTTTTCAACCCAAGGTGAACATTGATGAGACTGCGGGCCGGTTTGGTTGGTGTTTTCAAATAATTATTTTTTATTTTTAAAAACAAAGAATATAAAAAATATGTTTGGTGTAATTTTTTTTCCCTCCTGTTATGTTTTTAAAAACCATTTTTTTAAAGAAAAATTTTCCTTATTTAAGAAACATATTATTTTTTGTGTTTTTATTTTTATATTTTTTTAATTATTTTTTATGTTTTCACAAAGAAAAATTTCATTCAACCACCAATTACCAAACTTTATCCTCAAACCCTTTTTCATTTTTTAAATTATTAAAATTAATATATTTACACGTTATTAAAAAATCATTTTTTATTTTAAAAAATTATAATTTACGTAAAAATATCAAAATAATAATATTTTTTTAATTTAAATAAATTATACATATAAAAATTATTTATATATTTATAATATCAAATTAATTATAAAAAATCCTTTATTAATTAAAAAAACAACTTTCAAATATATTTTTTATTTTATTTGTTCTATTAAACTGTTTTACTAACACAACTAAACATATAATTTTTTATATATAATAATAATTGTTTTCCAATTTTCATTTTTTAAACACAATTTAAAAAAAAAAAAAAAAACACCAAAAACTGTTTTCCGAAGCCAAACAGCCCTTATCTCACCGGATATCGTGCTTCCAAATTTGTGTATAAATAGCGGTCCTAGTTCCCATAGAGCTGCAACACCTCGCAGGCCAGTAAAAACATAAGGTCCCGTAACTCTAGTCTAGATCCCCTTTGTTGTTGCGCTTGAATCTTGAGTACTTCTCCCATGGAGTCTCAAGTTTATGTGCCCAGATGGGCGCCAGGTCCGAGCCCAACTACATCGCCTCCAAAAGAGGCCATGAAGAGTGAGAGAGTTGATGATCTGGAGACTGGGAGCATAGTATCTGAGGAAGACAGGTCTTCCACCATGGGAAGGCTGTTTCCTTTCAGCGTTGCTTCCATATCTGATAATACTGGACAACCTCCACATTCAGATATCCATGAACTTCCCTCGCTAAGAATTGAATCCAACCTTATTACGTCACTACAAACGGAATTAGGTTTACAGCACAATGGAGTCGAGAACTTCTTTACGTGCAATGATATTGGCCTCAACGGCGTATTCTTGACATGGAAGGACCTGTGGGTGACTGTCTCTGACGACGAAAGTGGACGCCGGGCAATCCTTCAGGGACTAGCCGGGTATGCTCAGCCGGGTGAGGTATTGGCCATCATGGGTCCTTCTGGTTGTGGCAAGTCAACTCTTCTTGATGCGTTGGCAGGTACGTAACAATGCAGCTAGTCATAAATATTTATGTTCAGACTTGGCAGGGCTTTCCCTTCTCTTTTCACGCATGCAATGAGGAAATAGAACAATATAATTATAGTTTTCCATGCAGTTGGCCAATCTAAACTTGTATTGTTTAAGGACTAATTAGCTGGATAATCTTGCTGTCTTTCTGTATTTTCGTTTGTTTGTTTGACAAATTCTTGTGGACTTTTAATGTTGAATCTGGGGTTGGAAAGTGATTGAGATCATGAAATGTTTTAAGTTGACCCCGATTGTTTCAGAAATGAAAGAGTACCTGCTGAAAATTTGCTTATTATTGCAGGGAGATTAGCTTCAAACACAAGGCAGTCTGGGGAGATTCTTGTCAATGGTAGCAAACAGAGACTTGCTTTTGGAACTTCGGTAAGAAAGAGGATAAAAATGACAAATATGAAGAAAAAAAAAATAGAAAATAAAAAGATAAGAAAAAGTTACAAAATATTTTTGTTAAGGAAAGGAAATAAATTATTAAAAAAAATACATATTTTTCAAACCTTCATCACCAATTTTGTTTTAAAAAGGCATTTTAATATTCTTCTTACTTTTTTCTGAATATTTTTTTCTCTTTGCTTCCGTGGCTCTTTCTGTAACGTAACTGATGTCTTTCCTGGTTTCCCACAACATAGGCCTATGTGACTCAAGATGATACTCTGATGACCACATTAACCGTAAGGGAAGCTGTTTACTACTCTGCACAGCTCCAACTGCCAGACTCCATGTCCAGATCTGAAAAGAAGGAAAGAGCTGAAATGACAATTAGAGAAATGGGGTTGCAAGATGCCATGAACACTAGAATAGGAGGGTGGAGCGTAAAAGGCCTTAGTGGTGGACAAAAGAGGAGGGTTAGCATTTGCATTGAAATCCTGACACGCCCCAGGCTCCTCTTTCTGGATGAGCCTACCAGTGGGCTAGACAGTGCAGCTTCTTACCATGTTATGAGCCGCATCGTTAAGCTTGCTCGTCATGATGGAATAACTGTTATTGCATCAATCCATCAACCTAGCAGTGAAGTTTTTGAGGTCTTTCACAATCTCTGTCTTCTCTCTTCTGGTAAAACGGTATACTTCGGTTCTGCTTCAATGGCAAAAGAGGTACTACATATAGCCTCTTCGGTTCTTCTTCATTGCACCCATCACTTTATCTTCTATTTATTCCTATTGAATTTTCTTTTCAGTTTTTTGATTCGAATGGCTTCCCATGCCCGGCTCTGAGAAACCCATCTGATCACTACCTTAGAACCATAAACAAGGACTTCGACTCGGTATGTATTCTTCCTAATTCTGAGTAAGATATTATTTGACTGCCCTTGAAGTTACTGATCATCCACTCTTCAAAATCTAATAAATGCTTTGGATACTGTCATTAATTAGGATACTGAACAAGGGCATGGTGGCACCACCAACACGGAAGAAGCCATTAACACTCTCATAAAGTCCTACAAGTCATCTGAGATTTGCCAACAAGTTCAGTGCCGGGTATATGAGATCTGCAAACTGGTATGCAAATTATTAAATGCTGCCATTTTTTTGGTTAATATAGATTTGTGTACAATTTAGATGGTTTATGTAGAGCTCAACACTCAGTGGGTAATGAATTTTTGTCTTGTAGAAAGGAGGACTACTTGAGAAAAAGGGAAGCCAGGCTAGCTTCATTACCCAGTGCCTTGTTCTTACTAGGAGATCCTCTGTGAACATGTACCGTGATCTAGGCTATTACTGGCTCCGTCTTGCAATCTATATTGCGTTGTGTTTATGTGTGGGAACTATCTTCCATGATATTGGCTTCAGCTATGGCTCAATTCAGGTAACTCAACAAGGATGGACGAATCCATTTATGTCCTACAGATAATATTAAATATTATTATATATGAAGAGAAAATTACATGAATTTATGGTTTCCAAATGATTATCCACAAAACATACACTCAAATATTTCACTTACGAAATTACAGGCTAGAGGATCCATGCTCATGTTTGTTGCAGCATTCTTGACTTTCATGGCAATTGGGGGGTTCCCTTCTTTTGTGGAGGACATGAAGGTTAGTTTATTTTGTTAGTCAATGCCCAACTGTTTGTTTTAGTCATCCTATTTTATATTGTTAATTTAACTGAAATATATATATTTGTTTTCTGATCAAAAACAGATATTTGGGCGAGAAAGATTAAATGGTCACTACGGTGTTGGCGCATTTGTGGTGGGGAACACGTTGTCTTCCATTCCTTACTTGCTTATGATCTCTTTGATTCCTGGAGTAATTGCGTATTACCTTGTTGGACTTCACAAGGGGTTTGAACACTTCGTCTACTTTGCTTTGATGCTATTTGTATGTATGATGTTGGTTGAGAGCCTAATGATGATTGTGGCGAGCATCGTGCCAGACTTCCTCATGGGAATCATAACAGGCGCAGGAATTCAAGGTGTGATGATGTTAAACGGGGGCTTCTTCCGATTGCCAAATGATCTTCCTAAGCCTTTTTGGAGATACCCAATGTACTACATTGCCTTCCATAAGTATGCAAACCAAGGCTTCTACAAGAACGAGTTTCAAGGATTAACATTCCCTAACAATCAAGCAGGAGGACCAGCCACCATTACTGGTGAAGAAATCTTGCAGAACGTTTGGCAAGTGGAGACGGGTTACTCTAAGTGGGTTGATGTTGCTATCTTATTTGGGATGGTGGTTCTCTATCGACTCCTATTTCTGGGAATTATAAAGACTGTTGAAAAGGTTAAGCCCATGATCAAAGGTCTGATGGTTGCCTCTCCTGAGAAATCCAAGCAAATCATAGAAAATCCCCCGTCATCCCCCTATTTACATGAAGCAAAAATGTAGTGAGATCTTCATAATCTTGTCCGTGGTGTACTTTGATGTTCCTATTGGTTAGCTTACTGAGATATGCACTACATGGTACATCAATTATGTAAGATTAGAAGAAAAACGCCATGGGCGGATGAAGTAGTAGAATTATCCAGTAAGTTTGAATGAAGTAACTACACATATTATATATATATGATATGTAAAAAGCTTAATTGCCTTGCCTTCTTCCAATGCTTCTTTTGTGCAAACAGTTTTTGCTTGGAATGTGAGAATACCCACACAGCTAGCCTTTTCTTATCATGTTCCTCTTTACCAATGGCTAATCCCGAGAATGTGGCTCTAAGAAAGGGTCTCCATCAAGCGAAGTGTGGAAGATTTACCATACTTGGAAACTTCATTGATCCTATTATCACCCGAATCTTGTTGAAGTTTCAGTGGGTGGCACCAGAACCAATCAACCTCCTTTTCAGAGGAAGGAATAAAGATTGAGATCGTACTCGAGCTCCACCCCACATTTATGTGCTGGGGACCAATTAAACAACCACACCACAAGCTTCAGAGACCCATTTTGGGGGACAAACGACCATAAACATTTATGCTTCTGGAGAGAAGTAACCATCAGCTTTTATGTATCAAAACAAGGCACTGAGGAAATCATCAATACAACAACTAACAATATCATCATTCAATGTGGAACTAATTAATTTTTCTACCAATAAAGAATAGGGGTGTAAATAAAGTTGGTTGGATCGATTTTTGGGTAAAAACTGAACCGATTATATTTGAAGTGAAAAACAAAACCGAACCAAACCTTTTAAAATTGATTTGATTCAATTTTCGTTGAATTAGTCTTTAACTCAATTGTAAATTTGTGTTTGTTTTAAGCTCAAAATCCATTAATTTGAGTTTATATCAAGTCCTAAGTCCAATTTATTTTTAAAATTAATTGAAATCAATTTGGATTTAATGTTAAAAATATATTAAATACATTTAGAATTCAATTTGACTATAATATAAAAATAATAAATTACTTTAATAGAATCTAATTTTTAAAAAACTTATCAAATATCAAATAATTGTTATAAGTTTTAAAATATCGATTTTGTTTGGTTTTTATCCGTTAAGAGAAAATTTATTACCAAACCAAGAAAGTCTGTTTTCAAAATTTTTAAATTGAATCGACCTTTTTTATTATTAAAAATCAAATCAATATAATCAACTTTGATTGGTTTAGATTGATTTATTGATTTTTTTCGATTTTACTTATACCCTTAATAAAAATAATTAAATTTATAATACAGAAACAAAAAAAATGAAAAAAATCAACTTTAAATCATAATCTTGTTGATATGCTTAATTGGCAGGCTATTTCTCAATTATATTCAATAATATCATTTATTAATTTGGACCAGTTCTTAATTAAACAGAGTAAGTCATGAGATGCCGAGATACATTTTGGTTGGAACTTAATTTGAAGGTATGCAAACTATAAGAAAAAATTGTCAAATAAATTTATTTTTGTTAATTAGTAAAATTGAGAGTATAATTTGAAAAATCTAGTATGTTGGACAACGAAAGCATTTATTTATTTATTTATTTATTTTTATTGCTGAATAAGTTCAAAATATATAAGGTACAAAAAGATATAAAAATAAAAAGATTACATTTGTATTCATGGCAGTCACTATCAAAGGGGTTCAACTCCGTGCTATCTTTGCCAACTGTGACTCGGCACTCAATCTGAGTGTCCAATTGGGTGCCTCCATGATCATAGGATTATTTCTCTTGACCCCCCCAAACTTGTTGGGAATCAAAATAAATGCCCAGCTTGGCTCGAAATAATGCAAAGGTAGCTTTTAGCAAACGTTTTGTAAAAGTATATATTAACCAGTTAAGAAGCATAGGAGACCATATGCCATGTGACAAAGTTCCCATAACAACCTTTCTGTGTCCAAAATGTTCAATTAATTTCTTTAGGATATTGCAAGATATTTGTTAATTTGACTGCTAAGTGAATTAAGAGTATGTTTGACAGTGATTTTAAGAAATGTTTATAACATCTTTAATACTTTAAAAATAAAATTTTTTAAATATTATAAAGACTAAAAATACTTCATAAAATCACTATCAAAGATACCATAAACACTTTTTAAAATCATTGTCAAATCTATTCTAAAGTGAGATTATTCAAATATTGGTGAACCTGATTAACGACATGAATAATATGAAGTCTTATATTAACTATTGCAATGCACCAACGATACATGGATAAAGCATCAACAAGATGGGCATTGTAAGAAGTGGACTTAGCTTTAATGGCCATAGCTGATCAACGCAATAAGAGAGCTTTCAAGCACCTTTGTTTTTGTGAGGTTTTACATGTGTTTTGTTTGGGAGAGTGGATTAATTTCCACATGCAAATTTCTCAATGAGTTTGACAATTAAGTATTTGATAAAACTGTCACTATTGCTGTAAACAAGAATATCGTCTATATAAGTAAGAAGAATCGATCATAGTCATAATGTTGGTACAATACACAAATAAAGACAAATCAATTCTGTCATAGTAAAAACCAAAACGAAGACAAAATTGAAAGAAAATTTTAAACCAAGCAGAAGCCGTTTGTTTTAGGCCATGCATACAAAAACTTTTTTAATAAATACATATGATTTAAGAAAGCATTCTTGATATTTGGTCGGTGCATGTTGAGAGAGAGAGAGAGAGGTTAACTTGAATACTGAGCTAAAAGTATTGTCATAGTCTTTACTAGAAACCAGAGTAAATTCCTTTACAACCAGTTGGCTTTGAATCATGCAACCCAGTTGGACCCAACTACATTGATATGAGAGGGTCGAGGGACCCTGACAAACATAAAGCGGATGCGGGAGGTAAGATGGGGTTGGAGAGCTTCAACCCGATCTTGAGAACTAAGGAAAAATTTCATTGTTTTTGCAGTGGTGCTGCAGGATCATTCCATATCTCAGTTTGATGCACGTTAGCCCGTCTCCATGAGTTTCATACACCCTTTCCATTAAGCTAACTCACTCTCACATTAAGTCACCAGTCATAAGTCATAACATTAGGAAAACGTAATCACCTTGTCACCTAGTCTTGCTATAAATATTTAATGCCCTGAATATGTGTGCTTTGCTGGGAGACGTACAAGCAGAAGGATGCCATATATGTCAAGAATGATGCTATCAAGGATATAGAATACTATTAGAAGGGGACATCTTAGGATGAAATTTAAGTATTTTTGTTCTTCCTCTATTAAATATCTAATTAATCCGCCATCCCCACAATAAAAATGGAGTATGAGAAGGCCTACAACAACTGGCACCGTGGACTTCCATATTACGTAAGCATTATAATTTGAAGTGTTAAAACATCTACCTAGAAATAGACACCCATACACCTGTGATAACAATAATCTTATCTAGCGTGAAACAGAAATCATCACCACGGCTCTCTGCTAGTATTTTCTTCTTTTTCTTGTTTTAATTTTCTCTTGATAGGGATGATGATGTCGAGGAAAATTTTGTTATACACGAGGAAATACGTAAAAACAAAACATAGACATGAAAGGCAAACCTCCTAGCTGTTTCAACAATGATGATACGAGGGGACTCACTTCCTATGTCTTTTGGCCTCGCTATCATATTTTAACAAATGATTAATTTAAATTGGATTATATTTTTTTTTTATTATTATTTTTACGATATGAAAACAAGTGATATACATATTGACTCCATAGCTAATGGTATCAAATATTAAGACTCACTAAGAATCGTTTTAACAATTGAAGAATGGAATCCACAGAATACACGTACGTATGACACGATTGAGTTTGAATCGTTCTCAAGTGGTGCTGCAGCCGGCTAATTTTAAGCTTGTGAATGGAGGATTTCAGCATGCCCGCGTGTTGTCACCTGTCACTGTCTACATTGATGGAATAGGATTGAACTATACTATATCCTCGAATTTGACCATGTCTCTGGTCCATTCTCATTTTGGAAGTTTCGTGGACCGAAGAATTCAAATGTTAGAAAGTAGAGAGGTTCATAGAGTTGGAGGCAAGTGAAATAGATTGATTTATTATAATTATGTCATTGTTTTTGATGATTCTTATGGATAATTTCCATTTTGGACTAGTGTTCTTTATGTTTTCTTGACCATTTCAAATTGAAATCGTCTCCAACAACTATGCGTTTATAAAAAAAAAGAAAAAAAATGTAGTCATCCTTTTGGATTGTTATTATATTTTTTTCTTGGATGAAAGAGAGATAGAATCTGGATAATTGGCTTTAGTGGGTGAAGAGGCCGGCATAACGTGGCAAATATTGTAGCTTTTCAACCTTATAAATGCTGGTAGGAGTAGTCATTGAACCAACGCAAATCATAGCTCTCTCTTTTCACTTGAATATTCTATTGCTTCACTCTATGGAAAGTTGAGCATGGAGACTACAATTCAGGTGCCTAGATGGACCCCAACTCCTAGTCCTACAAGCTCACCAAGGGGACCCAATGTGCCTAGATGGGCACCAAGTCCAAGCTCACCAAAAGGAGCCATGAAGAGTGAGAGTTTTGAGCCAAACCCACCAAGCTCACAAGGAGGGAACCAGGTGCCTAGATGGAACCCAAACGAGCCAAATACAAGCTCACCAAGACGGTCCATGCAGAATGAGAGTTTCGAACCAAGCTCAACGAAAGGGACCCACTTGCCTCAATGGAACCAGAGTCCAAGCCGACCAAGCTCGCCAAAAAGGCAAATAAGGGATGAGAACTTTGATGAATTGGAGATAGGGACCCATTTGCCAACATGGACCCAAAATCTAATCCCACCAAGCTCACCGAAAGGAGCCATGAAGAATGAGAGTTTGGAACTAAGCCCACCAAGCTCACCCAGGGCGAGCCATGTGCCTAGGTGGACCCCAAGTCCAAGCCCATCAAGATCATCAAAAGGGCCCACGAGGAGTGAGAGTTTTGATGATCTGGAGAGGGGAAGCGTGGCTTCTGAGGAAGACATGTCTTCTGACATGGAAAAGTTTTTCCCATTCAACAGTGACTCCATTTCAACTAGCACCAGACCACCACTTGATTCACTTCTGCTTGAAGCCCCATCTCTGAGAAACCTTCCCAACGTAAAAACGTCATCACATAAACCAGATGTTGGACAGCCAAAGCAAAACAAAAACAATGTCACGTGGAATATTGATACGGATTTCACATCCAAATCCAATGGTGTTTTCTTGACTTGGAAGGACCTATGGGTGACGGTGCCAGACCAGCAAAGTGGGCGACGTCCCATTCTACAGCGCCTAACTGGATATGCCCAGCCGGGTGAGGTATTGGCCATCATGGGTCCTTCTGGCTGTGGCAAGTCAACTCTTCTGGATGCATTAGCCGGTAAGATTTATCTATATCTAACTTGAATAGCATTTTTCTCGCACTTGCATCATGATGAACTTACCCATAACTCATTTGCAGGTGAGATCAAGCTGATCTTATCCTATTCACCGATTCCACTCATTCACACTTACTCTTCGTTTTTCACACAAAACACCCTTTTCAGGCCTGTATTTGTATTCATCATGAGGTTTATAGCAAAGACCTAAATAATTTCCACACAAAAAACCTTTTTCAGGCCTGGATTCATCATGAGGTTTATAGCTAGACCTAAATATTTCCTAGCTTTACACACTAAGCATGGCATACCTAACGATTCCTCTCCCGTCATGGGCTCCTGTTGTTGAACCCATGACGTGACTCTGAAATTGATTTAGTTATCGCGTAGTTCAAAAACCTAATTATTTTTACCTTTAAATACTTAGTTACATTTAGAATCATTCAAAATTTTTTTTTTTCTAACAAAATCACAAAAATGCATCATTTTCCTATAAAATTATATGATGATATTTTTTTGGACGACGTTTCACCTTAATGGGTCGTGTTTTTGTACTGTCAAAATTTAGGTAACCGCTTAAAAAACATACATTTAAACATTATTTAATTATTAAACAAATGTCAAATCACCTATTTAATAATTATATCCTCCTATTTAATAATAAAATTAAGTTAAATCATATATAAGTCTATGTGATTAATATTACAACAAGATATTTTTGTGATCTAATTAACTAATTTATTTAGAAAAAATGAAATTAATTCAAATATGAGTTTAATAGTTTAAAATTATAATTAGGTTAATATTATTAAATAAGTGAATTTGAATTAAATTTGTGTTTTGCATGTTAACCTAAAAACTATATATTTATTAAATGTGTTATATTGGTGAACACAAATTTGACCAAACACAAGTATAATTAATCTAAACATGTGAAAAACATGTTAAGTTTGAATGTTATTATGCATGAATTACATCATACTATATGCATGCAGGAGAACGTTGAAGAACACTTATTGACAAATATGCGAATTTATTGCAGGAAGATTAGGTTCGAACACAAGGCAAGCAGGGGAAATTCTCGTTAATGGCAGAAAGCAAAGACTTGCTTTCGGAACTTCGGTAAGCAGACTTTGAAAAAAGAGACAAAACTCTGAATATATGATCTGAAGTTCAATAGCAATTAATGCAAGAAATATCCAATTTGCAAAAGTCAGGAGTCTTTTCGTTTTCTTTTCAAATCCAGAGCGTCGTTTTTCTCAGATGGGTGTGTGCAAACACACTTTTCCCTGATTGTTTTTATTTGCCAATCTGTCGTCAGACTCGATGACTTTTTGAAAAGGGGATAAACTGATGACGAATTTGATTTCTCAACGAAACCTTGCACTAGAAACGAGTACAAACATTGGCGGTTTTTGACCAGTTAAATGCTTTAAAGGGGTTTAAAGGAATTTCTTTTCCTTGTTGTAATGAAGGTTCTGCCATGGTTTCTCATAATGTAGGCCTATGTGACTCAAGACGATACTCTAATGACCACATTAACAGTAAGGGAAGCTGTACACTATTCTGCACAGCTCCAACTTCCAGGCTCCATGCCTACCTCGGCTAAGAGGGAAAGAGCTGAAATGACGATATGCGAGATGGGGTTGCAAGACTGCATAGAGACAAGAATAGGAGGGTGGGGAAAGAAAGGCCTCAGTGGTGGACAGAAGAGGAGGGTTAGCATCTGCATTGAAATCTTGACGCGTCCAAAGCTACTCTTTCTAGATGAGCCCACCAGTGGCCTAGACAGTGCAGCCTCTTACCATGTCATGGACCGCATTGTTAAGCTTGCTCACCGAGAGGGAATCACTGTTATTGCATCAATCCATCAACCTAGCAGTGAGGTTTTTGAGCTTTTTCACAATCTCTGCCTTCTGTCTTCTGGTAAAACAGTCTACTTTGGTCCTGCTTCAATGGCAAATGAGGTATTTTAATCTCTTTCAAGATGCATTCACAATCGAGAGTCGTGTCATTGCACCTATCTTTATGAAATATTCTCTTCTATTTTATTTGCAGTTTTTTGCTAAGAATGGCTTCCCTTGCCCAGCTCTGAGAAACCCATCTGATCACTACCTTAGAACTATAAACAAGGACTTCGACTTAGTAAGCAGTCTTCCTATATACAATTCCCAGTTCTTAATAAAGAATTCAAGGTACTCGACCACTTTTTAGCCTACTCAAACTCTAATATACCACTACTGTGGCTCTTACTATTTTAGGACATCGAGGAAGGACTTGGTGGCGCAACAAGCACAGAAGAAGCAATTAACATTCTTGTAAGAGCCTATAAGTCATCTGAGACTTGCCAGCAGGTTCAAGGGTGGGTGTCTGAGATATGCCAACAGGTATACATGCAATTTAATCAGACTACAGTTGGTTTTCAAGTTATTGAAAAAGATATACAAGGGATTACTCAAACGGATCCCTTTCTGTTTTGCAGAAAGGAGGAGTGCTTGAGAAAAAGGGAAGCCAGGCTAGCTTCGCCACCCAGTGTCTTGTTCTTACTAAGAGATCCTTCGTGAACATGTATCGTGATCTAGGCTATTACTGGCTTCGACTTGCAATCTACATTGCATTGTGTTTATGTGTTGGGACTATCTTCTATGACATTGGCTTCTCTTACGGCTCCATTCAGGTAATTAATAAGGAACGACACAAATACTGGTTGTCTCCAATTATTATTCACAAAATATAAGCCAATAACTCTGCTCCAAAATCTACAGGCTAGGGGTTCGATGCTCATGTTTGTTGCAGCATTCTTGACTTTCATGGCAATTGGTGGATTCCCTTCATTTGTAGAGGACATGAAGGTTGGTCTATTTTCTTAATGTCAATTCATTAATTCGTTAAACATATGTTCTATATTAATTGATAGTGGTTGACGTTTGACCTTTGACCTTTTTCCTCGTCATAATCAGATCTTTGGGCGAGAAAGATTAAACGGGCACTACGGCGTTGGAGCATTTGTTATAGGAAACTCACTTTCTTCAATTCCTTACCTGCTTATGATATCTTTGATCCCCGGAGCAATTGCTTATTACCTCGTCCACCTTCAGAAGGGATTTGAACACTTCGTCTACTTCGCTATACTATTGTTTGTGTGCATGATGTTGGTTGAGAGCCTAATGATGATGGTGGCGAGTATCGTACCAGATTTCCTCATGGGAATCATAACAGGCGCAGGAATTCAAGGTGTGATGATGCTGTGCGGGGGCTTCTTCCGATTGCCGAATGATCTTCCCAATCCTTTTTGGAAATATCCGATGTATTACATTGCCTTCCATAAGTATGCAAACCAAGGATTCTACAAAAATGAGTTCGAAGGGTTGACATTTCCCAGCAATCAAGTAGGAGGAGCACCCACCATTACTGGTGAAGAAATCCTGCAAAACGTTTGGCAAGTGGAGATGGGCTACTCTAAGTGGATTGATCTTGCTATCTTATTTGGAATGGTGGTTCTGTACCGCCTCATGTTTCTGGGGATAATAAAGACCGTTGAAAAGGCTAAGCCTATGATCAGAGGACTCTTTGTTGTTCCGCCTGAGAAGTCCAGGCAAATTGTAGAAAACCCTATTGATCCACAATATGCCTAGTCCCCAAACTTTATTGGCGTGCTATTTATTTTTCTTGTATTCTAGTAGCTGCAGGTCAAAGATGTAACTCCTGGTTACTCTGAAATTCAGCTGCGTGCTTGTCAATGGATGATTTGCAGTCATCTCAAAATTGATGATGTAACTTCTCGTTACTCTCAAATTCTGAATGAATAAGTTTTTAGACTTATTTTATGCTTTATTGAAATGTACACACTGATGAATCAACGTCCACACTCTGTCAACAATGATAAATTTGAACTTCCTGAACTAGGAGTGTCTTTTGTCCAGATTGGATTCCAGTCAAATTAAGGGACTATAACAAAGGTTATAACTTAGAGGAAATATTCCAATTAACTGCCTCATTATGTTGGGTGCAACTGTCCAAAGTTGGTTTGAGTTGGAAGTCTCTCCCTGTCTATGCTTATGTGCGGTGCCACACATCAATACGGAAAGCTCAACTAATAGACTTTCCAGCTTTATATCTCTCTTGCTTTGAGACTCTGATAAGATCCAGCACGGAATCTCAGATTCATATGCCTAGATGGACTCCAAGGTCGCCTTCAACCGATACCATGAAAAATGACAGAGTCGATGTGCCTAGATGGACACTCATTCCAAGCCCATCGGCATCACCTGAGAAAGTTGATGGCAATTCAAAGATGGGAAGCATAGGTTCCGAAGAAGATATGTTTTCTAGCACGGGAAAATTTTTCCCATTCTGCACCACCACATCCTCACTCAGACATCCATAGATCGCCATCTCTAGTGATCCATTCCAGCTTTGAAAAATCACTGGAGGTTGACGCAGTAGGGCAGCAGAAGGGAGAAGGAAACTTTGTTACACACATTGATATCGGTTCCATGGCCAAGCCGAATGGTGTATTCTTGACATGGAAGGACTGTGGGTGACCGTGCCAGATGGCAAGAATGGACGCCAAGCAATTCTACAGGGGCTCACCGGGTATGCTCAACCGGGTGAGGTACTGGCCATCATGGGGCCTTCTGGCTGTGGCAAGTCAACTCTTCTTGATGCCCTAGCAGGGAAATGCCTACAACATTTTTGATAATTCAGATTTGCATGGCCTTCCTTTCACACATGCAATCATAAAAATTAATCAAATCACAATATTTCACCTGGCGACAGATTTAGTACACAATTAATTTTCATATGTTTTGGAAAAATAAAAAATTATTAATTTAATTTTAAAAAGTATGTGTACCATGCCATGGAAAGTTTCCACGCATCATAGAAGTTGTATATAATTTTACTTTACTTTATATAAAAGATTTTCTAAATTTTCTTAAACCTTTCTAGGATAAAAAAATAAAAATAAATAAAAACTACCAAAACATTGAAATATTTTTAATTAAATTTTTATAAAATTTTAAATTCTTTTAAAAATAAAATTTTTGAAACTTATATTCATAATTTTTTTAAAAACTTTTAGGTATATATTTGATGTTGTTAGCTCAAGGATTTTCCTAATCGGGTTTTGATGATAACAAATCATGATTAAGTGACTACTTGGTTTAAATGTTTAAGAATTTCAGGTATAAACTTGAAAATTCATCAAAGGACCAAATGAATACAAGATCAAGACGCTTTGAAGACTTGTGATCATAGGAAATTAATATAAGATAAACGCATGAGTGCACTTAGGATTTTCACACATTTCATGCATCTTTGAAAACTTAGTTTATTCTTTAAAACGTTGATTTCATTAAAACCTGAGTTTTTAACTAATGTATACCTTAGGTAAAATGTTTCAAAATTGGTTTAATAATTTTCTTAAAGACCTTGTCTAAGTGTTAGAAAATAAATGAATTAAAAAAAATAGGTTTTCAGGGCTAAAAATGCTCAACCAGTCGAGGATATGCCCAACCGGTTGAGGAACCAGTTGACCGGTTGTGGTCGTCGGGTCGAGGACCGATTGAGGAAGGTAAAAAACCTTCTCTCTCTCTCCCAGTAACTTTCTCTTCCCGGTCGAGGTTTTTCTCTTACTGGTCGAGGTTCGGGCACCGGTAACCTATCATGCATTAAATGCTCCAACGGCTAGTGAACCAATCAACTCCTAGCTTGACCGGACGAGGTTACCTTTTGCTGTTTTTGACTCCCGAGCTTAGAAACCTATAAATTGAGAGTTCCATTTCATTTATTGAGAAAAGAACACTTGCATTCAATAGCCTATCTACCTGTTCTTGATCAAAAAGCTCTCATTTCTTTCATAGTGCATTAAATCACTAGTTGCATATCCTTTAGTGCACTCTTATATGTCATCCTAGTTTTGTCTTGTATTTGAGTCATCCTTAAGTTAGGTTGAGTGACTATATCTTGTAAAAATCTGAGTGTTAAAGCCTTCAAGAGGGTTGAATCTTGAAGAGGTTGTATAAGAGCTCATTGGAGCTATAATCCAAGTGTAAGAAGATTGAAAGCTTGGTTGAAGTTTCAAGTTAGTGGAACCCTCACTCGGTTAGGAGGTTGAGGAGAGTGGACATAAGCAAGGAAATGCCGAGCCACTATAAACTCGAGTTTGAATTCTCTAAACTCTATCTCTTTACTTTGCTTATATTGTGTTTAAATTTGTTGTAATTGAAAAAATTTTAAAAACCCAATTCACCCCCCCTCCCTTTTGGGTGTTTTTCTTAACTAAACATATCTTTTGTTTTCTCATATGTTATCGAGAGTACACTATTATAACTTTGACCCTTTTATTAAAAAAGTAATAATTCTAAAATATATAGCATATTGTTCTTGCATATTTTTCTTTAGTGTAAAATAGTTGATCTGTTAATTAATATTATTTTAAAATATAAAAATTAATTAACAAGAAAAATATATTCATTAAAAGTGTTATAAATTACTATTTAAAATTTCCAATAAATAGTAGTTTTAAAATTTTGTTAATATTAAAGATAAATTATTTCCAAGGTAAATCTAATGATACCATTAATTCCTATATATCTTGTATTTTTGTACAACTTTTTACTTATGCTTTTACCATTTTTCACACTCATTCTTAACCTAAATGTCTGATTAGTCAAGTAAATATGATTTAAAATATAAAAATTTATTAAAAACGATAAATATGGTCTTAATTGGTAATTATTTTTTAAAACAATTCTAAAAGATAGTTTTTAAAAACTATTTTTGAAAACTGTTCTCTATTATTTTATAGAACAAAAACCTATTTTTGAACCTAAAATGTTTTTAACTCGTTTTTAATATTTTTAAAAATAATTTTTATATCCACAAGTTTAGTTTTAATCATTATATATATATATATGTTTGTATAATTGTTTTTTAAAACACCTCTAAAAAAATAAGTGAAAATAACTAAAATATATTATCTAAAAACACCGTAGTTTTGTTTTTTGATAATAGAAAACAATTTATAGTTATCAAATGTGTTTTATAGTTTTTTTGTTATAGAAAATAAAAAACTGCTGCCAAACAAACTTTATGTCTTTTAGTTGTTTTGAATTGTTTTTAAAAGTAATTTATACAAACATGTATTATTTTGTAAAATTAACATATAGTTATATTATTTCATTATTAATAAAAAATTGTAACCCATGTGGCTAAAACGAGCTACATTGAACTTTTTTATTTTTTAAACCATTTTTTTTTAAAGGCCAATCATAGGCCAAAATCGATCTAAAATGTGGATGAATTTCTAAAATTATTAATTTCTTCGTAAAAGATAGATATCACATAAATGTATTATACCTTTATTACAAATACACTAACATTATAATATAATATAATTTAAAATATTTAATTTTTTTTCTACTAATATTTGTTTGTTATTCAATTGATAAATGCCTATAAAAAATAACTACTCATTTTATTAGGGTAATAAAGTTTTTATTTAATCATGAGCAATTATTAAAATTTATTGTTACTTGCATAAAATAACACACTAATCTTAGGATTTTAATTTTTATTAAAGATAAATTGACAATTATTATTTTTTTCTTTTTCTGGTTTTTGGAAAAAAAAACCTAAAATTTTTGAATTTATTTTTGAGAAAAATATGTTTCAAATAATTTAATTTCCTATAATAAAATTATATAATTTTTTTTTTATTATTTTCCCTTTGACCTATTTTTCTTGATTTTTATATCTTTTTCTTATTTATTTTTTCCTTACCCTGTTTGGTAATTTTACCTTAAAGATTTTGGCGTTCGTATTTTAAATTTTGTATGGTTCATGCTTGACACTTCATAGCAGGAAACCAGATGAAACGGCGACGTTTTTCCTCTTTTATTCAAAACGTCGTCGTTCTTCCTAGGTTATTAAATGAGCATCCTATCCTGACTCTCCAGCCTTGGCATTATCAATTCTCACGTGTATATATACAAATAAGTGAAACAACCTCATCTGTAGAGAGAGAAAACGGTGAAATGGACGAAGAAGAGCACGAGGTGTACGGAGGAGAGATCCCCGACGAGGGCGAAATGGAAGGAGACATGGACGCTCACAACGCCGACGTCGATATGGCCACCAACGACGACGACGCTGTGAAGGTCCTTTCTCTCTCCCTCCATTCTTTCTTTCAATTTTGACAGGAAGAGCAAAACCCTAATGACTTGAAACAAACCTAATCGCTTCGATTTTATGTATCTGGTTTTGATCAGGAGCTGGATGAGATGAAGAAAAGGCTGAAGGAGATGGAGGAGGAGGCAGCGGCTCTTCGTGAGATGCAAGCTAAAGTGGAGAAGGAAATGGGCGCTGTTCAAGGTCCCTTTTTTTCTTCGTCTTTGTTTCTTAGAATCTAGGGCTTTGGATCTGGTGTCCTTTGTTTGGTTGCTGCGGCAATTTGGGAAAAGATGAAAAAGTGAAGTTTTGAATCCTATGTTGTTTGATTGGACTAGGGCCCCTGGGGGTTTGACCTCTCCCTTATGGATTTCATTTGAGCAATTGACTAATAGACAGGTTGTTTAGGCGCTTTCCCTTAGTTCTGGTTTTTGTGCTGTTATGTTTTTATTTTGTACTTATTTTTATTTTTTTGCTTTTGCACTCTCTGGGTACTCCCAGTGTACTTGGGTTTCACCCCATAAGCTCGTTAGTCGTTAGGTGCTCTTAATCACAGCTTCTATTTTCTCATCCAAAACACGCAGCCCAAAAAAAAAACCGTTGGTTTTTTTTTTTTTCTTTTAAATTCCCTTGCTTTGTCTGAGCAACCAAAGGGGCATTAAGGTTTAGGATTCAGTTTTGATGCTGCTTCTGTTTGATCATGTGTAGTATTTTATGCATTTTGGGTGGTGATAATTCTGGCTCTCTTTGATTTTGTTGAATAATTGATTGGATGAATTGTTTGATATTCATGTTAGAGACGATGTTTTAGATTATCTCTTATATATATATATATATTCTGATGTGTTAATGAGTTTGCTGCACTATAAGAAGTACAGTAGTCTTGGGAAGGCATAGTACAGTTAATACCTGGTAGATCTGTAATGGTAAATGATTTGAATCGAGGGGGATGCTGCTGCTCATTTTCTGTTCCTTTAAAGCAATTTGAAGCAACTTGCTTATTATAAGTCTCAACTATTCAAACAGTGGCACTAACACATCTTTGGAATTAAGTTTATTACTTAAATACCCTGCTCATTTGATTTATGTGCATGTCTTAGATCCTGCTAGTGCGGCTGTTACTCAAGCAAACAAGGAGGAGGCTGATTCACGGTCGGTGTTTGTGGGCAATGTGAGAATCAGATTCCTTTCTTCTGTTCATACTTCTCCTTTTTCTAAAATACTATTCTTTTATGAAGTATGAACATGTGTCTGATATATTGTTTTTTTATTCATATATCCAAAACAAAAATGTCTGATATACGGTTTTCTTGGAACTGCATCAGTAGTTTTTATTTTTTTTAATATCTCTAATTGGCTGGAACTTCTTGTTTTAATTAATCAAGGAACTTACAATCAAACATTTATGCAGTCACTACTGGCCATAATTAGTTTTTCTTTCCATATATCCATTTGTATACTTGTGGGACATATGCTCTCCCCTCTCTTCTCACAAAATCTTCAGATTGTGAATAATGTTCTCTTCCTGTTCGTATCCTTTAATTATTTCCTACAAATATGTGATATTTTTAGTTATTTCTACTTCTTGCAGATATTTTAATTAAGTTCTAGTTCTGTTTGTAGTTAACGGATCACTAAAACTATATATATGTTAGAAGCTGCTCAAGGTATATTGGACCTTTTGGGGTATGCTGAATTTTTTTTAATCATATGTTAAGAGTTAAAATGTCTAGTAGTTGGTTTGAAGTCCTATTATGCATTTATTAATACCATATATGACTGTAGGTGTCATGATATTTGGAGTTTGTTAACGCAGAAATGTTTTTGTTGTATGCATCTGTTAATAGATCCTGGAAATGATCTTAGAAAAACTTCTGAGAGTATGATATTGTTATATGAGAAGACATAATTTTTATTTTTATTTGTTGGAGTTAATGAATTTTAGAAATTTATAATGATTTTATTTGTTGGGAAATAGGATCTTCTGTAGGCTTCACAAAGTCGCATTTAGATTTATGGGTTTTTAAAGTAGGGTTGAATCCAAGAGTATCTAGCTCAAGCTCTATTTTATTATTAATGGGCTGAAAAATATGGGCCCAGGTTAACCCACTGACTGGCTTTAAAATATAAAGTTGTTTTAAAATTAAGATGATATGAAGAAAAAAATGAACCAATATGAATAATATGGTTTAAAATGTTAAAATAATTGATTATTAAATTCCACTCTAATCATGAGAGCCTTAATTACACCCCTTGGAGTTGATTGATCCAGCAGAGTTTGGGTTGTTTAGCTGGATACAATTCCACTTTGTAACAGAAAATCCCTACCTCTATCTGGCTATTTTGCATGGGTGGCAGGTGGCGAACCTGGGTCAGAAATTGCCAGCTTTGTTCATCCTATGATTCTAAGCTCAATAATTTCAGACTCTTTACTTAAATAATGTATTACACTATTGGAATCATGATATCCCATTCACCATGATTTTTTGCTTTTCCAATTGCCTTGATCTCATTTTTTACCAAGGTTGAATAAGCCATAACATATGTGCCATATCAAAGATGGTACACGTCTTCGTCTGTTGGTAAAATGCTTGTGCATTTGCAAGGGAAAAAAAAAAAACTTATATCATGATCCACTTGATCACTTGTTGCCCTTACTAATAGCTGAAGTGTAATACTCTTAGAGGGCATTGCTGTTGATCATATTTGGTTGTAGATTTGATACAAAAGCTTTAACATAGTATCATTCATCTCATTAAGACATCATCAGTGTTAAAAATTGTTCAATACTAGGTGCATCAAAGTAGTGTGTATAACACTGATATGATGACCATTCTGCTTTGGTGAAAATGCTCACTGTTTATTATAGGAGAGTAAAGAGTCCTATTCTATGTCAGTTCTAATCAATGTTTTGAAAAGCTAAATCTGATCTTGAGACCTTTTTTTTTACTAAATGAGATTAGACGTAAGGCTTGAGGTGGAATGAAGTGTTGGTCTCAAACTTGTTAAAAAAGAAATCTAAAAAATTAAGGGTCTATTTGACAACATTTTCAAAGATAGTTCTCAAAAAAACAGTTTTTGAGAACAGTTCTTTAGAACAATTCTTAAGAATAGTGTTCAATTGTTTTCAAGAGCAAAATTCTGTTTGGGAACTCGAGTATGAAAAACTGTTTTTTCAATTTACTCTTGGTGAAGATGTTGTGCACCTTTATATAATGTAAAAATTCTCAAAGCATTTTCCATACTTTTAATTGTTTTCAGAATACTGAAAAAAAACACTTCAAAACACCCTTGGTTTAAAACAACTTGTTTTTAGAACAAATTCTCAAGAAACTAGTGTGGGTCAAAAGTTTATTAAATGTGTTTTTCAAGTTAGAAAATTGTTGAGTTCCAAAGAACAAAAACCTATTCTAGGAACAATTTCCGAACACACTAATTATTTTTTATTTTCAATAGTACTTTCAAATTTAGCTCATTTTTTTTCTTTCAAAGTCCAATTCTGTCATGGCTCCATCAAATAGTATTTAGCACCATTATCACCATTACTAATAGGATCCGCAAACGATTTGTCATCATCTCTAATTCTCCATCATCCTTCTTATCATTGTTATTGTATGTTTTCTTCTTCATTCATCAATTGCTATGATCTCTTTCGTTTCTATGTTGATGATAAGATTATACATGAGCTTAGTCACTACAACAAACAACTCCTCTCTCTCTCTCTCATGCACTTTCTCTCTCCTTTCTTTAAAGCATTGAATAGAAGCTAGTTAAGCCCTCCTTTAACACCTGGGACTTGAGACCTAAGGCTTATAAAATACCGAAAGGAAAAACCTTTTAAAACCCATTTAATATTGACTTAAACCTCTTATCAATATAGAACAAAAGCCCACAAGGACCCAAACCATTGAATATTGAACCTTAACCCTCAATAACCTTTGTATGTCTCATCAAGGTGAGGCTTTGATCTAAATTATCATGTTGTAATGATATAGCCTAAAGGTGAACCTCTAGGATAATTCACAATGCCTTGGCTTGAAGCTTGCCTTAGGGCATAAGCCTTAATAACCTTTTAAAACATTGGCTTTGAATTATGTTGTTATAGAAATGGATCTGCACCATGTTATTCTAAAAAATTTACAGGGCATATAGAAATTTTCTCATTTACTTTTCATGAGTTTTTTTTCCTTGTACATTTGAGTATAATTAGTTTGTGTAAAGATCATAAATGTGGCTTAAGGATGCAGATATTTTCAATAGAGCAGTTTTATTAGGTGAATATTGAAATGTTTACTAATTGAGTATGCAATTAAATTCTGATTATTTAGGGTTGACCATATGAATTGTTTCCCTTCATCTCAATCTAGGTCATGTCTGTTGTTAAATTGAATACCCTTTGACATATGATCACTTACAATTTCTTGTGTGCAATAAATAGTAACAATATTTAGGGCTTATATTCAATTTGATTCTATACCTCTTAGAATCATATTTCTTATAGTTTTTTTATAATTATTTTATTTGCTAAAGGAAAGTGTTTTTTGGAGAATCTCACTTATTTTGGCAATTATTTAAGATATGGTTAAGAGGTAGCTTTTAAAGAGTGACTTTCCAAGAATCAGACTGTTTTCTTTATTGATAGTTTAATTACCTAATTTATCCTCAAATAACTTGAGAAATACCAATGCTACAGACAAGATGAATATGGGTGTTATATAGAATATTAGCAACTAATTGAATATTTATTTTTATTTCTTTATTTGATAGTTTTAGCTATGAAATTATTTTGGATCTATTGGATATTTTATTAGATTTTATTTTATAGAATAATGTTATCTTAAATTATATTATTTTCTTTTTCTGCCAAAAATTTAGTTTTTGGGATCAAAATCTTTTATATCTCAAATTAATTATTTATTGTTCACTATCATAATAAATAATTCATTTTAGAGAGAATATTTTTGTAACTTTAATAAATGCTTATTTTGATCACATTGTTGGTCCATAACAATTTAACAATGTAATCATAGTTGTTAAAAACTTACTATACATGATACGATATAACAATACAATACATTTTTTAATGGAAATCAATACATATCACAATCCATATCTTGTCTTAAAGCGTATGTTATGATATGATACACAATACACCTATCAAAAAATGATATGATACACAATACGATATGTGAAATAATGATACATACATCTTCAACTATTTTCCATAATTTTTAAGAAAAACCAAATTAATTTTTTTCGTTAAAAGAATTTATTATATTAATTGTTTAAAATGTACTAAAAGATTAAAAATTGATTGTAAAAAGGAGATATAGGTAAAATAATCTTATATGAAAAACTACATTCTTGTTGTCAAATGTTATGTTATAAGCCAATTAAGTTTATTTTTATAATGAATATTGGAGAATTTTCATTTGAATGACTTGAATGTTGACATTGAAAATGATGATGATTAGTGAATAAAAATTTTTACTTGATATATTAGTTTTTTTTTTTTTTTTAATTTCTTTTTTGGTGGAGGAATGATGATGAACCTGACAAGTTGAAACTTTGAAGATGACACATTAAGGCATATATATATATATATAATACAATAAGTGCATATGCCTTGTTAGATTTTGGAATTAAAAATCATAGCTAAAAGTTGAAAAAGTTCATTTTTTGAACTTGTTAAAATTTTAATATTCAATGTTTTCATATGATATGATATAGTTTAACTGTTTAGATCTTACTATCTTTTATAAAATCGGTTATGTATTACTTTAAACTAAATACTTTCAATAGACACACATATATATATTTTTTCTATTTATTTTTCACTATATAAAAATGCTTATGATACAAGATATAGAAAATAGAAAAATGATACACAATATGTTTTATGAGTTAACAGTTATGAATGCGGTTTATTAAACCCTTGTGTTGCTTTTGAAGCTCAAAAGTATGTCAATTTTCCTTTAGTACAGCTAAAAATGATTAACCTGAAAGTTGTTTCAATACTAAATTGGCTGTGTCACACACACAAAAAAAAAAGGCAATACAAAATGTTTTTTTCCTTATTAGGTTGTTCATATCTTGATTTTTCCTAACTATGCCTAAGGAGTTTTGGTATTGACGCAATTGATATTCCATATGCTTCTTGTCTAGTGGTTTCAATTTTTGGCTTTACTCAAGTCTTCCTATATAGAATTGCTGGTATTGAATCTGTTGAGATTCCTTCTAGTTTTGTATGTAGAATTTGAACTTGAGTTTCAATTATTTCTAAATGGATATATTAGAAGTTAAAACCTTGTTTGTGACACTGGAGTTTAAAATTCTCCCTTTTGTTTATCCTAACTTTGGTTTGGATGTGGATGCTTCTTGACATCAGAATCATGGTTTGACTTTATGTCTCACTATGATCGCAGGGTCATTCCATTCCTCAAGTTCTGTATATTAGCGCTGGAATTGTTACTCTGAATTTTGAGGGTGGGCTGAAGTTATTCTGATGTTAAATAGGCTTGCATTAGAAAGGAGGGAAAAAAAATGATACCTGCATGTTCCAAATTTAAAAGAAAAGGAAAAGGAAAAGAAACAAGAGAAAAGAAAATAAAAGAAAATGAAAGAGAAGGAAAAAAAAAATTGAAATATTCCTGAAAAAAAATGAAGTAATATTTTGAAAGAGGAAAAAAAAGCATGGATTTCTTTGATGAGAAAAAAAGTGAAAATTTTGGAAAAAGAAAATGAGTGGAAATGAAATAGAAACAAATCAGTTTAGAAAGCAAGAAAAAAAAGAGTGAAAATATTTGGACTTTCTTTGGTGAAAAGGCATTCCAGTTGGGAGGCTGGGGGGATAAAAGAGAAAGGGAATAAAGATTCTTCAACTTCAGTGCACTCATGCAAGAGGACAAAATTGTGTCTTTTGAAGATCAATGGCGAGTCATGGGTATGCAGTCTTAGTTGCAGAGGCTGGTTGCTGCTGGCGCTGGTGATTATTGGTGCCTCAGAAGTGTAGTCATTTAGCTGATGTCCTGAAGGGTATCTGATTGCTGCTTATTAGTGACTTAATATCTTCTTTATCTATTATTTTTCTCCCAAATCAATGAAGTGCAAAACAATTGTTGAAAAATATGAATGATTGCTGCCATTTGCAAGTGATGTGGCAGAAAACTCTGAATGTTGAGAAGCTCATTCACTTTGTTGGGTGAATGACCTACTTAAGATATATGTTGGACACAGTATGCTATGTCATTCATAACCAGGCATGGTTTTTATTTTTGAATTGGAAGACATTTTTTTAAGAAGCAAAAAAAGCAGAGAAGAAAAAAGTCTGAGTGCAAACACAAGAAAATCTACTCTGAAAATTAGAGATGGCTGCTCAAATCATGTCTCTCCTCTCGTTTCTTTTTTTTTTTTTTTTTTCCATTGAGGAAAAAACTTGGCACATATCACCCAGGATGTGACAAACTGATTAGTGAACTGCATGCATCTTGGGTAATATAAGTAATTCATCAGGCTTTGTTGATTTGATGTGTTTTTTATGAGAAAGTCTAGATATTAGAGAAGCTAGTATATTTGGCATTGAAAATTATATGCCACTGCGCATCATTGCATATCTATAATTTTCTACAATAGGTATAAATAAGGGGTTATCTTTGGTATAATGAGATAGTATAGGTTATATATGGAAATCAAGAGTCTAGGGATATTTTAGATAGATTTATTTAATTCTTTTATTTTGTATAGGGCAAGAATGGAGAAAGATTAAGTTTTTAATATTTTATTATAGAAAAGCAGTTTCCCGGTTGGGGCAATCAACTCACTCATAACTTGTGGTCTGCTCAGAATAGAAAATGGGAAAAAAAAGTGTTCACTCATAACTTGTGTTCTGCCTTAATGTTTAGTTATTCTCATTTTCTTGAATAATTTGAAGAGATAATGTTGCTACGTATGCTACTTATGAGTTAGCGATTCCTTGAATCTAACTATACGTGAACCTCTTGCTAGTTTACTTTTGTTTGTGGTTCCTTCATCAGATGGATCTTAGAGCAGACTTCTTAGTTTTTCATTAGAACCAAAGAACATTGTGCAGGGTTTCGGTTTGTGGATCTGCATGCTGGTATTTTGGTGGGTTGTCACTTACCAGTACATCATAAACCCAATTCTTTCCCTGTAGGGTGTTTTTGCTGGCTTCTTTTTTAAAGTTTCATATTAGATATTATGGGAGGTTGTTTTAAATGGCATTTAAGGTTTTTTAACTCTTCTGTCCATCATGTGACCTGTACCTGGACTCAACCATGTGGTACGGTCCACATGGGTGCTTTGCGAGAAATATACAGTGAGTCAAAGACATTGAGAGAGAAGACCGTTCATAAAAGCTCATAGGTGGGTTAGACAGGAAGAAGTAGCCTTCAAGGTACATTTTTACTCCCAAATTGTTGTAATGGACTGCAGAACATTGACTGATGCTGTTTCTAGTAAAGGAAGAAATCTAGACAACAGAACTAATTATGCTTTGTATAAATGTTGTTAAGATGAGGAGAAAAGCCAAACTATATGTGTACTGAGGAAAAATATCAGATGAGTATTGATATGGGAAAAGTTGTTTTTCTTGGGATAGATTGATAGGTCAATAATCATGCTAAAAAGCATTTTGTAATGAGTTGGAGGCGTTAGAAGTGGAAAGTAAAGGTTGATGTTGCAATACTATGAGGATACCAAAACTGATGTAGAACAACCCTAGGATGGTTGCTCATAATCAATTAGGTGGACTACGTTTTTTATCTTTTAAGGTTTAAGGAGAGGAGCAAGGGATAAAATTTATTGCAGCAAAACAAAACAAACTTCTCTTCTGTGACTGATAATGGTTTTTTATAGTTGAAATTGGAAAGTAGGGATTTATTTGATACTCCAAATAGTTGTAGTTAAGCATTGTTGATTGATTTGGATTATTGCAGTTTTGAGGAAAAAAATTGAGGTGAATCAGGTGAACTGTAATTTGAGTATCTCCTCTGAAATTTTTGAAGGAGACTCTGATATGTATCTGCCTGTTTTTCCACCAAGCAAACATAGTGTAAATCTTAAAAAATCCACTTCCAAAGTAAAGCATGTGATAGAATAGGTAGTATCACCAGTCAGATTGCTTCCTGACCATATCTTGTACTGCAAAAATCAAGGTTCTCTGGAAATACTATAGAATATATTAAGTCATGATTTTGTGCTGATACTTTTGGAGATTGCCAAATTTAGGTGGTTCATAAATGTGATATTTACCGCTAAGAGTACTTTTACTGCCCCAAAATATTTTTGCATTTAGGAAAATGAAGGAACCTCAACAGAGATATCCCCAAGCGAATTAAGCAGCTGATATAAAAAAATTCTCCTGATTTGTTTTCCGTCTTTGATAACTTTGTGAATTTGCTTATCATAACCTTTTCATTTTTGTAAGGTGATTTGTATCATTCATTAGAGAACTATAAATTTGTGGAAGAAGCAATATGATAGTGAAAGTAGTATCTCCAATTGTTTGATGAGAATTTATTTATAAGAAAATTGCATTTAGCATTTGGATTGGTAAAAGGAAAAATTTAAGATTGCTTGTACTTAACAATACTTGGGATTAGTACACGAATCATTCTGGCATTCAGATCATATAAAGCTATGCTTGTGTTTTATGGTATGCAAGTTTTTACATACTGATCCAAGTTATGGTAAGAATGATTCTGTGTTCAAACTGCCCAATTTCATAATTGGACTAATCATGCTGTGTCTCCTTTGCTGGTCCCCTTAGCTCCTTTTACTTTCAAATGTTTTCTTTCCCTAATAGTTTTTAAGAGTTTAATGGGCTTTTCATAAAAGAAATGGTTATTATTCTATCTGCTGACTCAATTTTGGTATTGGATCTTATTGGCAGGTTGATTATGCATGCACACCAGAAGAAGTGCAGCAGCATTTCCAGTCATGTGGTACAGTAAACAGGGTTACTATTCTGACAGATAAGTATGGCCAGCCCAAGGGTTTTGCATATGTGGAATTCCTTGAAGTGGAGGCTGTTCAGGAAGCTCTTCTTCTGAATGAATCTGAGTTACATGGCCGGCAATTGAAGGTACTTCATTTTCTTCTTTCTGACATGGAAAGAAGTTCTCTTTTTGGTCTCGGACCGGAGTCTGTAATTTTGGAGATCACTTTGCTTTAATGCTTGTCAATATCTATTCAGGTTTTGGCTAAGAGGACTAATGTGCCTGGAATGAAGCAGTTCCGTCCAAGGCGTTTCAATCCTTACATGGGGTATCGATTTAGAAGGCCATATGTGCCACCTTACTTTTATTCCCCTTATGGATATGGGTATGTTTTTTGCCCGCACTCCAATTCTATTCTTTAATTCATTCCCTGATGAGAAGAATGAACTTTGTTTCTGTCCTTCTCTTTTTTATTTACCTGCTGCAGGAAGGCTCCCAGGTTCAGAAGGCCAATGCGTTACATGCCCTACTACTGAAAGAGATAAGCGGTTGCGGTTAAGACAATGTCATTAAATATTAGGTGGACGGGTATATCAAGACACTTCACTTTTTAATATATGTTCATTGGGAAGCAAAATTGCGAATCTCTTTCTATCAATTTGCCTGATGGGCATTATTACTATTCTGCACTATCAACTATATGACAAGTTGACAACAAAGTTTTATCAAATACCTAGTTGACCTTGATGTTAGACGATATAATTATGGTGTCTGAGCATCCTGCTGCAGTGTTAGCTAGCTATTAAAATTTTGCATTTGCTATGCATCAAGGGAAATTATTTCATTGCATTGATATGGCTCTCGGTTTTTTTTTTCTTTTGTTAGCGACATCTTTGTGACCAGTTTGCATTACTAGGGCATTGATATAAATGCTTGATGAATGGAAGACTACTAATTTCTTGATTTAGGTTCTCTAACATGTGTATCATCTAAATCATTCCGTCTATTCCAAGGATGAGCTTAAGTTCTATTCATTTGGCACTGCTTTTACTATGGGCTTTGTTCCAGTTTCTTCTGGTCTTCTTCTTGTCCTTGTAGGTAGTGCTTTCAACCTGTGCCAAATCACTCATTACTGCAGGAATCAGTCTTATCTTAGGTCATTTTTCTTTGTCTTGCTCTTAGTCTTACCTTCAATTTCTTATAGATGCATTTTTTTTTTCTAAACTACTTCATCTTTCTCAAATTTTGACGTCTATATTCGTATTATGCTCAACCTATAGGCCTGTTATTTCTTGATTTCCTACGACATATAGCCATTCATTTGTGGAGTCTCAAATTCTAAACCTTCCCTGTCTGCCATCCTTGAATTTATTTGCTAGATTTATAGTTTTGTTGATCTGTCTCTCATAGGTTGGCATTGCTGAATGTAACATCACCCTTGTAAGGTAATTGTCATTGGTCAGGGGCGGAGCCAGGAAAAAATGGTTGAGGGGGGGCAATATATTTAAGTTATTTCAGGGGAGCAAAACAACATCGAACTAGCCATATAGCCCAGTAGGCAGCTAGCTTCCATTGGAATGAACACTGTTTATCAAAATTTCATGGGGGGCATTTGCCCCTCCTGAGCACTGCCTGGCTCTGCCACTATGGAAGGCGGACAAGTTGAAGGACCTCTAAATATATATAGTTCTGTGGGTGCTTGATGATACATGTGACTAGGCTCATTTCATTCCCAGTATTAGCATAAATCTTCCAGGCGACAAACAAGTACTATTCTGTCTTCTTTTATTGATGGTAATTTATATTCTATGGACGTGGTTATATCTGATTCCTAAAGGCCAACCATGTAAAGTGTATATGACTAAGAGTATCTGATTTTTGTTTGGTGATGGCGGTAGTGTGTTGCAAATTACTTATTTATCATTAAGCGTGTCATCCGAGTAATCCAACTTTATTGTCAATGAGCGTGTCATTAGTCATTACTGATTTCCAGGATATCTTGCATGGTCCCAAATTTTACCACTTGCTTCTTTAGGAAGGTGGCAAATTGGCCCTTTCCACTGCTCTTACCAAACTGGTTTTCAAGCGAAACCCACTGTATACCCATTTTGCTGGTGGGGTTGGTATCCTGAATTCCTTCAAAAGGGGGTGCATCTATTACTTTAAATTATTGGATTTGACGCCTCTGCCTAAAAAGTCAATGGCAAATCTACCTCATTTCTTCTTTCCTTTCCTTTGGAATTCATGTGCATCTGGTACATGAGAATATAGATGGAAATGGTATGGGAGTACCTATAAAAGAGAAATTAAAAGTCTATGGTAAGATTGAAATTTGGATCCAACAATAATAATTTTTTTTTTAATTTCGAGTCCTAGTCCAAAAATAATCCAAACACTTTTAATGAATGAAAATGATATTGATTATCTATTGTAAATGTGGCATAAGTGTGTACTAATCTTATTTGGAACAAGGACAAGTATGGGTTCCATCTGATTTTGAGGAAATCCATCTCTCTAAAATGGAGAATTGAGTTTCTTTGAGGCTGCCCATGGAAGTCTTTCCAGCATGAATCAAGGTTTGGATAGAAATATTCTTCCTAAATTATTATGTTTAAAATAAATTAATATAATAGCGTATTAATTACATTAAATTGAGATGTTAATTAATATGATAAGAATTAAAAATTAATGACGTTTTAAAAAATAAAGAATCATGTCATAATGACATACTAAAAATAGTGATATATTAATATTGAGGAGGCTTTGGTATTTTTTAGAATTTTTTTTATATTTTATTATTATTAATATTATTTTATTTTTTTTCTTTTACTTTCTCCATGCCATAAACAAGGGTAGATTGGAATATTCCCTGATGTAGCGTGGTAGGTATAGACCCGTATGAACCTTCGGGCAAAACGTAAACTTCTCGGCTGAGACCCCTCTACACTCAACCTTGTCAATCCCTCCCCCATGTTTTACAATCCGGGCCAGGTCGAATCACACTACCTACCTCAATTTTTTTCCATAGCAGAAAAAATGCGCAGCTTAGGATCAAAGATCTAGTCCAAGGACAGAGAGAAGAGCATTTCAATGCAAGAGTCTACCCTTCTATTTGGTGGTAGAGCGAACTTAAAGGTAGAAAATGGATCCAGCAACTCATCGACGAGAAAAGACTCGGTGATCGGTTGTTAACAAATATTTCTGGGATTCACACAGTGAAGGAACATGGTTTGTTCATTTTCTATCGTTGAGAACGTCACTATCTGATGAGTAGTTTTGACTTTTGAGTGGTACAGAGACTGGATAAGAGCGGATGCGGATTCACACAATGCTCCATGGACTTAAGCATAGATGCTTGCTTGCCCAATCAATGTCAAAGTTGTTGGGATGGGGTGCGTAGCGATGGTGATCAGCTGGATTCATGCCTACTCCAATTCAATTTCAATCAAAGGTTAGGTGGGCTGGCTGACAGGCCCCAACATGGTGACACGACTCATAGATGGGGTTGGCGGACTCATCCACGCAACACGTGGTGTCGCCATGGTTCCAAGTCCAGAGAGCGACTGATATATTATCCACGGAGATGGAGAAACAAAACCCATGTGGATCTTTTAACCCAACATTAATTTCTTTGATTTCCAACAATAATTCGATACAATCTCGGCCTTCTTTTTTCATATTATTCAATTTGTGCGCATATGCTGAATTATTTATGGCCTCATGGGTAGGCCATCCGTCCTTCTATGTATCCATCGCGGGGAATACTAGGAACTAAGGGTGGATGACCTGATAGTCACGTGATTATGGGGGATGAAGCATGTGGTGGAACAGCAACCAAATGGAGGGCATGTCTGCACCAAGATTTCCATGCATGCATCTGTCCACTTGTGGATGGATTATCAGACTTGTTGCTGCAACCTGCCTGCCCACCCACCTGAAATCCGTCCTTTTCTGTTGATACCCTGATTTTATCTCATTTCCTTTCTTAAAACACAATCAACCAAAACATCCAAATTTTATTGGGATTCAATGCCTGTATTTTCTTTTTTCTACTCCTTTTCTTACTTTCAGAACAAAGGAGTAGGTTCTTTAAGGTCATTGCACGTTTTGTCCCGTCATCTTAAAAATGGAACATAAGCAAATTAAATCAGCTCGTGGTCCTGTGGATTTGCATTTTCCATGGGAGCCTTGTGGAAAGAAAGGAACAGGTTATAGTAGAGCCCCCCGTTTTCCTTTGTTTCCATCACTACCATTTTGCACCTCATGCTTGTCTTCTCCAGAGGCACAAAACTCAGATTTGACTCTTTGGAGTTAATCCAAATCAGTATTCTCGTACTAGCCAGAAAGTGCCAACTGGGGTTAGATGAGACTCATTTCAATAAATCGGACAGACCCAAAGCAAAGCCAAAAACAATACCATAATAGCCATGCACACTTCTTCATCTCTCTGAAACAGGCGCACTGACCTTTGCCTTTATTTCATTCTTCAAACTTGTTCAAAATACATACACGCATAAATGCATAAATGCATGAATGAACCCAGATCCAGATATTAATAGATAGTAAATTCAATAGGCTAATCCAGAACAGCTTTGCTTTTGCCGCTTCCATTCACAGGATGCAGCATCAGCATAATATTAAATGAAAAGAAATTGCCAAACTATAATACAGCAGTAATTGATGGCCGGAACACAAGGGTTAAGGAAGGCCAACTACTGAATTTATTGCCTACCAAATACAAGATCTCCAGTAATTCAGAAATGACAGGGTGCTCTGACAGTTGTCTACAGACCTAAAGCAAGCAAACGTTGAGTTCCCATCCTTCTCTTTCTAAGCCTCTCTGCAATGATAAATGCTAGCTCAAGAGATTGTGAAGCATTGAGCCTAGGATCACAATGGGTGTGGTAGCGAGAGCTCAGATCATCAAAGGTCACTGTCCTAGACCCTCCAATGCACTCTGTCACATTCTGGCCTGTCATCTCTAGATGAACTCCTCCAGGGTGGCTTCCCTCTTGCTCATGCACATCAAAGAAGGCTCGCACCTCAGCCTGCAAAAAGTAGCATTATCAAGACCCAGATATAACTCATGAATAACAAAAACATTCTACTTGAATCCAATTTCTTGGAAACTCATTTAAGTTAAAGTACCATTCTCATCACTCTGAAGTTTACTCTTAATACTTTGTACGCATACATGCCCAGTTAACCAGGACCACAGCAGATTAATTACCACATTGATTTGACATAAAATTATTAATACTAGACCTCTTATCCTTCTTTGGGCGATTGTTTATGTTCAGAATGTTCACCTACCAGAGGTATGGAATTTTAGATGTCATAACATTTCTAGTTCATTTTACATGAAATTTTCATATGTCCCCATTTTATCAAAGTTATTCATAATCTTCATAAGAGACATCATTTTGCTTCTTGTTAGCATTTCAATCAGTTGGTTGAAGACTGCCTTTGGTCCTATGTTGTAGAGATAGAAATTGTATATTTTCATTTCCATGTGGTTTCCAAAGGCCTAGTTCCTATTGACTTCTAACTATAGGGACCTGGAATTTTGGGTAACCAATTTAATGCTGGTGAGAGAGAAAATTACCAAAATTGCATCAAAAGGACGTGTTTTTAGTCCACAGGGTGCCTTGATGGTGTTTCCATGCATGGGATCACAGACCCAAGTCACAATTTGCCCTGCCTGACGAACAGCCCTGATCAAATGGGGAAGCTTGACTCTCATGTTCTCAGCTCCCATTCTGCAGATCACTGTGATTCTTCCTGGCTTGTTATGAGGATTCAGGATTTCAACGAGTTTGACTAGCTCATTTGGATCCATTTTATTGCTCACCTGCACAACAAGTTCCATTTTAGCTACCCAACTTCTCAAGAATGTACATATCAAATTAATGTCAACAGATCATTGGACATCATAGAGATAAAGTAAGCTTATTTCCTGTACAGTTACAACAAATCAAAAAAACAAAAAAACAAACTCCAAGTAAGAAATTCATTGTTAATGTAATTTTCAAACAACTCAGGACTACAATGGATCCATTCAGTACTGTTCATGGACATCAAGTAAAAGTTCAAATTTCTAACTATGAAACCACAACTGAACCAAGAATGTTATAGCAACAAAACGAGGCAATAATCACATGTTAGACACCAACTTCTCCATTCATATTAGTTATATTCAGTACCAATAATGGGTATGGACTTCCTACAAATTCTGGAGATCTGATAAAGGTAATGCTAACAAAATCAGACAGCCAAGACATGTAAAATGTGAATCTTTCAGTTGTGGTTGAAGACCAATCTTGTTTACCATAGTTGTGAGAGACCTAGTACTATAACAGGTGACATAAGAGCATTAGCCTAACGAGATCAGACTAGAGGGCGTTCATCTTGGCTTGCAGCCAAACTTACTATTTTTGAGATAAATTTGAGGAAATTTATTACAAATAAAATTGGGAAAATTAAAAAATGAACTTGAAAGGAAGAAGTAATGCATGTCAAGAAGAAAAAAGAAAGCATGTGTCAGCATCATGTAACTGAAAGAATGAACTTGAATGGGAGAAAGCATTGTATGTCAAAAGGAAAAAAAGAAAAAAATGAATAGCCATCACTATGTAATTAAGTGTAATGATTCCAAGATTTTTTTAAATAATACAGAATATTCTGAAATAATAAGAGTTGCAAAAGCTTAATATCAAAATGCATAGCTTAAGAAATTTAAATAATTTTACAGAATCTTGTAAAATAGAAGTGATGTTTCCACTAAGTTTACCTATAATTGTTTCAAGTGATGCACATGAAAATTAGTGGATGATGCAACAAGATGGTGAATAAAAATAGGTCTACACTACACTCATTCTTTAAGTAATAGTAGCTTCATTAATCAAAAGGATAAGAAAGTTTGCAGTGCAGATGGAAACCTTGATGCCAAGGGGATTAGCAACTCCTCTTAGGAATTCTACATGAGCACCATCCAGTTGGCGGGTACGCTCGCCAACCCATAGCATGTGAGCAGAGCAATCATAGTAAAGGCCAGAAGTTGAATCCTTTCTAGTAAGTGATTGCTCATAAGGCAGAAGCAAGCATTCATGAGATGTCCAGAATTCAGTTGTTGTCATGATTGGGTGGTCAACTGTGAGTCCAGCAGCAGACATAAATCCTAAGGCCTCGTCAACTCGGTGAGCCAGTTCCTGGTACCTATTGAACAATCGCAACA
Organism: Vitis riparia; assembly: GCF_004353265.1. NCBI lineage: Eukaryota > Viridiplantae > Streptophyta > Magnoliopsida > Vitales > Vitaceae > Vitis > Vitis riparia. The sequence continues at coordinate 7,471,648 of NC_048437.1, forward strand.
ACAAACATGTCAAAACTTCGGAAGTGTTCCAACATCACAAATCAAAGCTCCAACAAGTTCAGTTCTTGAATCTAATCAGCAACACAACTCGAGTGTAAATTTTGGTAATGTATCACTTTCTGGGGGAGGGTGAACCTAAAGCAAAATGTTATCATTTATCCAAAATAAACCATTTCAGAATTTCATAGAAAATCCCCAATATCAATTTTATGCCTTTTTACTTTCAACTCAAAAATATTAGACAAGTTAGGTCCTGAATAAAATAGCAAATTACCTATCTCCCTGCTCGCTGTGCTCGGCAAAATCAAGATTCCACTGGGTGACTCTCTGCATTGCAGCATAACCTCCAGTGGCAAAGGCCCTTAGCAGGTTAAGAGTTGCAGCGGCTTGGCAATAAGCCCTTATCATCCTCTGAGGATCTGGGATTCTGGACTTCTCATTAAATGCATCACCATTTATATTGTCTCCTTTGTAACTTGGTAGCTTCACTCCATTCTTCTCCTCAAATGGATCGGACCTAGGCTTTGCAAATTGACCCGCCATTCTTCCCACCTAAATTAGTCAAACCAACAATTCACAAATCACTCCAATTTTCCAACTTTATCTCAGAAAAAGACAATAATTTTGAAACCATTCCTAAAATAATCAAACTCATTATTGATAATCATCTAGTTGCAATTCAATCTCATAATCTATGATAGAAATATAAAAATAAATAATTGGAAGAAAAAAAAAATCAACTCATTTATTCCATCTCCTATAATCCATGATCATTATATTCCACTTTAAACTCAATAATTCATAGAAAAGGTGATTCACCTGACATCAATTCCAGACTAGCATAAAGAAGAAATAGATCTAAAGTCCACGACACAAATCGAAGTTGAATGCAATATTATTATCAGAAAAGACAATGATTTGAAAACCCAAGAGTGATCTAACCTTAATCACAGGCACTTGACCTCCAAACATAAGAACAGCACCCATCTGGAGAATAATTCTGAAAGTGTCACGAATGTTATTAGCACTAAACTCCTTGAAACTCTCCGCGCAATCACCACCTTGCAGAAGAAAGGCATTGCCCATGGCGGCGTCACCGAGCCGCTCCTCCAAACTCCTCGCCTCACCGGCGAATACAATTGGCGGGAACGCCTCGAGGGTCTGGAGAACAGACTCCAACTCACTCTCATTTGGGTAGTCAGGCAGCTGCAGCGCTTTCTTTGTCTTCCAGCTATCAACCGTCCACTTCCCGGAACCCGCCGGAACCGACGGCGAGGACGTCTTGGGAGGCTTATCGACAACCACAGGGTTCTTAGCGGGCTCCGCAGCGTGGACGGCGGAGATTGGGTGTAAGGATCTGAGGTGGGTCTTGCTGGGGACGAGAGAAGAAGATGGTTGGTGGGATAGAGAAGAAAAGAGGGAATGAGTTTGGTGCACCGACTTTGAAGACAGAGTAGAGGCGTTTGAGAGAGCCATTGTTGTTTCTCTCACCTCTCGCTCCTGCTCGGTTTATAAATATCCTAGAGAGAAAAACAGGAGAGAAAGAGGGGAGATAGAGATCTGAACTCTGGACTCTGGAGACAGAAGCTGGCTTTGATTGGGTTTATATAGGGTTTAAGGAAGACCGAGACACCGGTTCGGTAGGTTCCCAAATGGTCAAAAAGCGAGGCCCGGGGTAGGTAGACAGGAAGAACGCATGGCAGTTTCGTAAATATGTTGAAGCATGAGGACAAATGGATCTACTCTCGCACTTTCTAATACCCACCAACCCCTAGCGCCACTTGGTAGATTCATTACCTACCAAAACGCAGCCTTTGTTTTTCTAATTGTTGGTGGCAGCTGAGCTGATTTTTGAAAGCCGATGCCGAAGCGAAGCCGCTGGCTTTACAATTACTGCAAGGTTTAGTTGAGGGTTTAGATCGGCTTTTTATTATTAAAAATAATAATAATTATTATAAATGTAATATAAAATTTCTAATAATTGAAAAAATAATTTTAATGTAAATTTTAAAATTTAGAATTATTCTATTTTAGTTAAAGGGTAACTTTTATTTGACAACTCTTGAATTATTTTGAATTTACAAATAATTTTCAACCGTTAATCCTTCTAAAAATTGATGAATTATTATTTGACACATCACTGCTCACTCATCCAATATATTTTTATGATATTAAAATTTAATACATACCCAAAACACATAATATTTAATCAGTACTTTTTAAATTTTCTTTATTTAGTATTTATTTTCTAATTAAATTGCATTAGTTTTTTTTTTTTTTAAGAAATTTTGAAAACATCAAATTATTTTCATTTATGTTATAGATAGTTAAACATTAAAAATACCTAAATATCATAAAATATTTTTAAAATTTTGAAATATTCTTCTATGTCATTAGCATATGTTGTATATGTTGGCAGAAATGAGCATAGTTTTAAAAGGTTTAAAGCGCACCAAGGCGTAAAGTAGTCCTAGAACCTGAGACGTAAGGTGCACCTAAGGTGCGGGCTTTAGTGAAATGAGGTGCACCCTAATTTATATATATATTTTATATAATATAATCAAATTTAACAATCATTTATTTGTCCTAAACACATAAATCATCAAATATCATCCAAAACTTCAATTTAATCAACATGATGAGGTCCCGAAAGCTACGTGACTATTTTTCCTCTATTTTTCTCCTATTTTTCCATAACTTCTTTTTCTTCTTCACTTCTCCATTGCACGGCTGAGGCTAGGGCACGATTGGGAGTGGTGTTAGGTTCAAAAATACCAGAAAAAGGGGGCTAAAAAGGAAAACAAGGCCAAAACGGCGTTGTTTTGGCCTTTCTTTTTTTTTTTTCTTTTTAAAGGAACAGGTTCCAAAACAACGTCGTTTTGACATGTTCCTTTTAAAATAAAAAGGGTTAAAACAATGTCGTTTTGGACCAAAATAAAAAATATAAAATAGGGCTTCTCAACCCTAACCCTCTATAACCCGATGGCGACTAAAGAAAAGAAGGAGAAGAAGAAGGAGGACGTATCTGGCCGGAGGTGAGTCAGGCGACCGCGTCACGCCTTGCGCGCCTACGTGACGCCTTTTTTGAAGGAGCGTCGCCTGCCTTCAAGCAAGGCGCTGGAGGGTGGCGTCACGCCGCCTCGAGCCTAGGCGCGCCTTTCACAACTATGGATAGGAGGTTGGTTGCATCCATTAACTCTCTTATGCTCAAATGTCGTGGGTGCTTGGGTGAATGCATTACAAGGTTAGAGTTCCATTAATAAGACTTTCAACCTAAGTCTTTTAATTTTACAATTAAATTATGATTTCAATCAATCTTCTTAGACTTGTAATTCTAAACACCCTCTTGAATTATGGTTTTAAACACTCTTTATATCAATACTTTTCAAAACAAGGTCTCCAAACTCTTCTCTTTGTATTACGTTTCCAAAGCACCCTTACAAGGTATAGAAGTAAAGAAAGATAATTTCACAAAATCCTAATACAATTTTAAACTCAGATAATACACAGAAAAATTAAGATTGAGATATACTAAATGGATGTACAAGTTTTAAATTCAACTGCATTCAAAACATACTTTCAAAGTTCTAATATTTTCAAGAAAGATTTTGAAATATCAACCTAACAATATAATAAAGTTCTAAGGTTTTCTACAGGAGTTTAGAGCTCAAACTAGCTTCTAGGCATAGTTTGAGGTTGACTAATTGACTAACTAGTCAAACCGTGTACTAGCCATTAAGGTTATTGCTACCCAACTAATTCAATCTATCTTCAACTAGTTGAGCACATATAAGAAGAGAAAGTGAAAATATTTAATAAATAAATAAATATTTATTAAATTCAAATTATTGAATAATTTCAAAATAACATTGAATTAAAACAAATTTTATTTTTTAATATTAAATATTATAATGCCATAAATTTTTATTTTACATAAATATCAAACATTGAAAAATAATATATATATATATATTTTGTTTTTTCATTTTAGGTATAAATATATATAGTATATCCCATTATATATATAGTACCTTAAATATCATATATGATATATTTAAGCATTAAATCTACATATATGGTCCACCTACTCTAATTCTCAAAAGGAAACTTCTTGGGGATGCTAAGGATGAGTCCCTCCTCGGGTACCATTGGAGGCAAATTAAACCTTTCTTGGGTTGCAATTAAAAAGGTTTAAATAGTCTTAGGGGAAAAATAACTTTTACCTTCTCAAAATAGTGAAAATGGTATTCCCTTAATATATACATTACGTTAAAGTTATATTTGAAGTGGTGGAACTCACAGAATCGCACTGCGTACGTACCAACTTGAATCAACCTATTTTCAACAGTCAAAATTTGTGATCATCGAATCCAACCTGAACTTCAATGGGGCTCGGAGTCCATCACGTGGGGATCTAACTAGAAGTAGGTTCATTGTTTTAGATGCGAATGGGAATGCGGCAACATATACCGTCATACAAGTGATAAAAATATGCATTGCAGGCCATTGTTGTTTCCAAGTTTCAAGGAGTTTGGAATGATGAGAGAAACTTTGGGAGGCAACCGATCTGAAAATCCCCAGCATGCACTTCAGTTTTTCCTTTCTTTGAACATCGATCGTGATGTTTTGACGACACTCTAGCTATCATAAAGGGGTTTTGGGTTCTTCTTTTTAGATTCTGAAAAGCTGCATTACTGCTTGAGTTTTTCTTCCCCTTTCTGGAATGCTTTTCATGGAGGAAGGGAAGAAGCAGCAGTACCATCCAACCAGAAGTCAATTTCTGTGGGAGGTCCTGCTTTCCGATCAAAGATTCTACCGACCGGCCCATGGCCCCATGATAATGCTGCAGTCACTGAAATATATATCATATACAGATTGAAAACAATATAATCATATTGATCAATGATTTGGTAATATCTGACTGTTTGTTTTTAAAATTTAAAACATTAAGCCCTGTTAGTTGAAAACAAGTTCATTTTAGCATCAGTGAAAGGGCTCAAAAGCTGACTTACGACATTTGAAAAGCAGTTGGATGCTAGACAAGTTACGCATTCCGGGGGCTCGACAGAAAGCGGCTAGAGAACTTTTGTGGGGCTGGCCAAGAAGTTTGTATATATATATATAACTTGTGGTTAACTGGATTATCTTATGGTGTTTCATCCAACGAGAATGCAACATATGTAAGTTAATTTATTAATACTTAGAACAAAATGGTTATGTCAACGAAGGTGGTGCTTAAGGTGCAGGTGATGAGTGAGTTGATTGACCATGGAACTCATGACGGCAGTTGGTTGCCATTCTTATTAGGTGCCGGTCCAGTCTCGAGCGAAGTGGGTAGGGTGCATGTCAGCTGAAAGGAGTTGGGGAGAAGTGGCAGTTTAGTCGAGCTTAGGGAGATGCCACATGGTTGTTCCCCAGAAATGTACCTACATATCCCTGTTAACCGTTTGATGATTCGAGGATTTAAGCATTAGCTGATTGGGTAATGGGTCAACTTACAGTGTGAAAAAACAAAGTCTGGGTGGATAACACCTAAAGGGGATCAATAGGTGTATTTTAAAAATTCTTAACACTTTTTTGACGTTGTGGGACGTCACAACCGTCTAGGCACAAAACTCCTTTTCCGTCAAGTCTTCGACTGACAAAAAGCTATCTAGATAACATTCATATTTATTACATAACTAATAAATATTTTAAATCATTACACGAAAAGTAATTATTAACATAAATGTCTGATTTTAAGTTTAAAAATGATTATTCGTAAGATTAATTATTAACATTTAAATAATATTATCAAAATAAAAAAACTCATCAAACATCAAAATTCATGTATGGCAAAAATTCCTTAAAAATATATAGTATGTCTCTTCCAAAAATCTAATTTAAGTTTCAAAGAGACGTACTAAAAAAAAACATTCGAACATTACTTGTTACGAGAATATTGATCATTTACTTAAAAAAAAAATTGATTAAAGAAGAATATTATTAGTCGTATACCAACACACGTATTATTTTACAAATCCCCTTCCACACATTTTCCACATACCATTTTACAAAGCCCTTCCACCCACACATTTTTTACATATCATTTTATAAATCCTTTTCCACACACATTTTCCACGTATTATCATCTTCCACACACTTTCACACACATATTTTCCGCGTATCATCTTTTAAATCTCATAGTAGATATCACATCCTCTTTATCATTTTGTAAATTCCATCTTCCACATATATTTTGCATGTATCATTTTAGAAATCTCATCTTCTACGTGTCATTTTATAAATCCCATCTTCTACACGCAACCCATCTTCCCCACACATATATATTACAACAAGTTTTTTCGTTAAAATTTATATAAAGATTAAATCCTAAAAAATATTTTCTCTTTGGGTTTGTTTGTCAAGAAAGAAAAAGTTGAGAGGAAAAGAAAAAAATTGTGGGTCCAAAAGAAAAGAATGAGAAGAGTATTTTAAGTATATTAAAATTTTGTAGGTTGATGTATTAATAATGTTAATTATTTTATCAAATAATTACGTGAAGTATCCAAATTTTTCAAAGGAGAAACTTCAGTTTAACCTAAAAAAATTTGGGGTTGTTGAGCATTGGACACCAAAAGGGTTAACCTTCTATTCATTCCAATTGCCAACTGCCAAGTCACCTAATATTATTAAGGTGGTAGCATATTCCTTTCCGAGATTCCATGAAGACCAGCCCTATAAAATCTTGCCTCCACGCTGCCAAGTGTCCACCTCTAATTAATTTTAGCATATAGTTTTATTGTTTAAAATCGAATCAAAATTAAAATATATATTAGGATTGTAAAATTTGAATCAATTTTATTTTATTTCATTTCGGATCGAGCTGTTGGTTAACTTGCGAGGTCATAATTTTTATTATTATTTTATTTTAATCAACGAGTTTTCCTCAATTTAACCCCTTTTATGTTTAAGGTTTTCTTTGGAGCACATGAAAAAGGTGGAGTAGATGAAGGAAGAAAGCACACGGCCATTGCGCCATCACCATGACATCGGCCATGTGTTGGTCCCTTGTTCGATCAAACTATCTTGAATCAACGTTTTTCTTCAGTTAGCTTCTCAGATTTGTTATCATCCTACCTGAACTTCAACGGGTCTCCCAGTCATCGATCTACATGCAAATGCATCACATGGGGATCTAACTATCGGTGGTTTTGTTTTCTATAACAACAGAAGTAATCCTTTGACCCATAACTTTGGAGCGACGAGAGAAAGTTGGGGTGAAAATTAAACCAATTTGAAAGTCCCTCCCGGCCCTTCTGTTTTTCAGTACGAATTGGGTGACCTTTGAAGATGGTGCAGTTCTTGTGGGAGCAAGGGCTTTCATGTCAGATGACTGCTACCTAAGAAATTAAGGACCGAGGAAGATGGAGCCGCCCCTGCAAACCAACCAGAAGTCAATATTGTAACAACCGCCTTTCCCGATCGACGAGTCTACCAGCTGGCCCATGACCATACAATAATGCAAATAAAGGAGAAATGCATGATAATTTAATATAAGAGTATATATAGAACCAGCTATGCTGTAGTATCAATGAGAAATGGTTCAGTAGCTGATTCATGGCATTTGAAAAACAGTTGGTTAGCCCAGTCGCTCGAGGTAGTTAACTTATCTGGGCTCAGCTTACTTTAATTAGTTTCAGGCTTACCTCCGCTCGATTTATTGTTAGACACTGTTTGGGGTTCAAGTTTGAGTTAATTAAGTCCGACTTGAAAAGTCAATTATAGCTTAAAAATAGAAAATTAAGCCTTTATTAAGAGGGTATTTGATAAATCAATTTAACGGTGACTTAATAATTTAATTTAAGTCATTACATTGATTAAACAAGTTTGGTAAAATAAATTGATAAAAGAAAAAAATAACATTAAGTATTAAGATAAAATAATTAATTTATTTTTAATTTCAAATTTTGGCTATATTTAATAATAACTCTTAACCATTATTTTAAAAACTAGATCGGACCGGTCGGTCTGACCGGTTCAATCGTCAATTGGTCAATTGGCTCGAAAAGAAGTTGAATTGATGGTCCGACCGACAAGCCTAACAAACCGACCGGTTCAATTATTATTATTATTTTTTACAATATCAAAATGGCGTTTCAATCCCCTCAGTAATATCTTTGGGAGTTGCCCACGGTTGCCAACATGGAGTTGTCACTAGTTGTACGTTGCTCCCTCGAAACCCCCCCTCCCCATGTCAACTACAACCTACAACAAATTTTTTTTTTTCATTTTCAATGTCTTTATACTCTACAATTTCTTTTAGAAAGAAGTTGAACTTGTAATAAAAAAAAAAAAACTTTAAGTATTAAAACAAAATAATTAATTTATTTTAATCACATTATTATTCAAATATCTTCTTTTGACCGGGTTAGATATAATTATGGTCATAATTTCTACAAACACGTGTACATGTATGTATATACTTATTAAATATTATATTTATTCACATAAATACAAGTAAAAATGCATAATAAATAAATTGAAAAAGAAATAAATGCTTTAATAATAACAAAAATGAATATAAAATTCAATATTCAAAATTCTAAAGCTTGTTTTTCTAATAATATATGATTTGAAGATTAACTATGATATAAAAATTCAATTATTTAATGAATTGATAAATAAATTAATACAGTCAAGTTTGAACAAGTCTAATTAAAGGATCTTGCTACCAAGTAAATCTTGATCTGTAGTTTGACTAAATTGGAGCCGCTCATAAGCCTTTTCAACTGAGCTTATCAACACTCATACTTGACGGCTTGTATTTTAAATTATCTTAATTTATTGTTCAAAGTTGGCTGCTTCTTCTCACAAGAAGCCGAACGAGCCAAAGCTAAAAGCGAGCCAATCTCAAGCTGAATTCAATGGTTCAATTCATTTACGTATCTACCTTTTTGAGAACCTTGCATTTATATATATGATTTGAAGACATTAACCCAAGCTGGATTAATATAATTATTGAACCGGGTTGGCCCAGTTGATTTTTTGGAAGCAGCACTGGGTACGGACCGGGCAAGCCCGGCCCAATGAATAAGAGCTCGTGGGCCTTGGCCTGACCTGATGAGCCAATATGAATCGGGCATTAAAGCTAGCCAAGCACACCCGTGGTGGTCGCGGCGCATCTTTCTTTCGCCACAATCTGCAGAAGCTAACGTGCGCGGGTGGCGCCCCATGCGCAGGACCATCGAAGACATCGTCCGAATGTCTGTACAGCTCTACATCCAAAATCCTAACCATGTCTTCTCAGTCCAGTCAGCCAAAACCCTAACAATCTGAAAGCAGCCAAACCGGTTTAACAATGTCAATTACATCTCAAAACCTCTTAACAAATTCAAATTCTCGTATCAGCTTCTACATCGCAGACACCAATGTCACTCCTCTCAAAAACCCTAATCTCTCTCTCCCATTTTCTCTTAAACCCTTAGGAAACCTCACACGTTTTCAAATTCTCAATAATCCTACCAATTCGCAACCCTTGAGGACCCGTGGTTCCAGGGTCCAAGTTTTCCAATCCGAAGGTGCCGTACACAGAGAGACTGGGCGCAATAATCTCAATTTGGATTCTATTCTTTCAGTTGTTGAATTCCTATGTCTAGCATCGTCGGCCATTGTTTCGGTTGGCTTCGCCCTGAATTCTGCAGTTTCGAATCCGCAGAAGTCCGTGATGGTGGTATTGGGGAATAGGATTTTGCTGTGGCAGGCTGTGGCCTTGGTGGGTGGGGTTGTGGTTGGGTCGTGGATTCGGCGGCGGCAGTGGTGGCGGATTTGTAATGATACGGCCAAACCGGGAATTGAGAGTGTGAATTTGGTTGAGAGAATGGAGAAAATGGAGGAGGATCTTCGCAGCATGGCAACGTTAATTCGGGTGATGTCGAGGCAGCTTGAGAAATTGGGAATTCGGTTTAGGGTTTCGAGGAAGGCTTTGAAACAGCCCATTGCTGAGGTAATGGTGGCTTTCTTTTTCTTCTTTCCATTAGAAATTTATTACTAGTTTGGGCAATGTGAGTGTATCATAGAGGAACAGATTGAAAATAATTGAGGTAATGGTGGTTTTCTTTTTCTTTCTTAAATTTTATTTATTTACTTTTACAATTGTTTATCAGAAGATGTATTGCAATCAGTATTGGCGAAGCTGCAAATTTAGGAGAGAGATACGACATAGTTTTTTTTTTCTGAAGGACAATTTCCATAAATGAATTTTCAAAAAATTTGTTAGTTATTACTCTAATGATGCCTTTCCACCATGATGGGCACTTCAATTGGCCTTCCTTTTTGTTCCTGTTCCTCCTCCTGCTTGGATTGAACTGTTAGGTTCTACATTTTCTACAATAACAATACTACAAGTCCATGTGAACCACTTATATGGTTCAACCTTTCTCCTTTATCCACTCCGAGGACCAGCTTTGAAGCTCTCGTATTAGAAATTTATTAATTTGCTACATGAGATTTTAAAATTTTATCAAACCCTTGAATTGGGTTAGATGTTTCACAGTATCTATGATCATGTCCATAAGGACCATAACTGCCAACTTATAGATCACACATGTCATTATCACATATTTACTATGTTGTGACGGTGAAATTTTTTCCTTAAATAAAGAATTACTTGAAAGATGCTAAAACTAAAAGAGATAAACATAAGAGGCATATGCCAATTTTGTATATACAAAAACATTGAACATGAGTTTTGACAAGCTTGATGTATGAAACTTAATTGCATGGATTCATTATAGAATCAGATGATCTTCTTACTTTTTTAACCATCAATTTTAGCCCAGGTTCCAACTGGTTTCCTAATAGATATATGCTAAAAAAATTCAAGTCCTTATCAAGTCTCCAAAAAAGAAAAAGCAGATAGGATTTATATAGAGCATTCCAACCTATCCAAAAATAAAAAATTTACACTTTGTCAACAGTTAATAAATTCCAGCTTGGAAACAACAATGAAATCCATAGACACACTAGATTGAAAATACAATGTTTCTATAGAGGTGCTTTTCACCATGTCTTCCAAACATTCTTGCCCTTAAAACATCTTATTTTGTACTTTTCATATGCACTAAATAAAGGACAAAGGCACAAACCTCTAAAAACCTCCGATCTGTCCTCCCAACAGAATCTTCCACTGCCAGCCTACCAACAAATTATTTAAAGATCAAGGGAGTCCCCAACATATCATGAATAGAGAGAATAACAGAACCCATAAACTACACATCAGATCATAATGGATAAGGATGTGACAGCTGATTCCTCACATTGCTCATAAAGGCAACACCATCTAGCAAAAGACCAACCTTTTTCATGAGTTGATTTGTTATAAGAATTTTTGTCCATTTAGCCTCTTGTGTAGAGAAACAAACTTTCGATGGTGCCAAGGAATGCAGACCTCCTTAGAGAGAAGAGTTAAAAGCCTTTAGGCTTAAGAAGCTGCAAAATGATTATGAGTGGATTCCAACAAGAATGATGTTTTTTGCATTTGAAGCTATGTGGGGAAGAATTTTGACTTTGGACTAGTTGAAATGAAGAGGTTTGTCTTCGGGGAACAAATGTTACATGTGCAAAAAGGAAGAAGAGTCCATTAATCACATTCTCTTACACTATGACTCTGCAAGAATGTTGTGGCAATTGGTCTTCTCTGTGTTTGGGATAGAGTGGGTGATCCATTCTTCACCAAGATTGATGTTGTTAAGTTGGAATGTGTCTTACATTGGTAAGAGGCGAAAGAGAGCATGGATGATGGTCCCTTTGTGTTTATTTTGGACAATTTGGTGGGAAAGAAATTGGAGGGCATTTAATTAGGAGTTGGAAGTTGTTGAGAATTTTTTTTTTTTTTTAAATGTTGTGACGAAAGATGATTAGAAGGGAAGATAATTACCAAGTGATTTGGAAAGAAGCCAAAAAAGGACTGTATTTAGTCAAATCTTTCTATGAAGCCTTGGAAGTGGGGAGAACAATCCTTTTTACAACGAACGTTATTTGGAACCCATGGGTCCCGTCTAAGGTAAGCTTTTTTTCACCGAAAGCCAATTGGGGAAAAGTTTTGACTTTAGATAATCTCTAGAAGAGAAGGCGATCACTAGAGAATTGATGTTATTTGTGCAAATTAGAGGATGAATCTATCAATCGCATTCTTCTTCACTGCTCTAAAGCAAGGATTCTTTGGCACCTATTGTTTTCCTTATTCAGTGTAGATTGAGTGATCTCTTCCTTGATTAAAGATACCCTTTTAAGCCAGCATGACTCCTTTGTAGGGAAGAAAAGGAAAAAGGTGTGGAAAACTGCTCCCCTTTGTATTTTTTAGACAATTTGGTGAGAGCGTAATCAAAGAACTTTTGAAGATAAGGAACAAAATGATCAAAAGTTAAAACTTTCATTCCTATGTAATCTTTCAACATGTGTAAAAGTGAAGGCTCGACGCCTTTGATTTTGTAGAGTGGGTTAAGTCTTCTTGAGTGTCATGGGTGTTTTTTATATACTATTTTTTGAGGCTTTCCTTTAGGTGTTCCTTGTATATGTCATATGTACTCTAGTATACCTTTTTTCTATTACTAATTCATACATTCCTATCTTTACCTATCAAAAAAAACCCTAATCTCTTTATACTAAGAACCAGGAGGAGAACCATTTATAGAAATGCTAAATTTTTACTCACTATTACAGTTGCACAATCTTCAATCTTTGATATGTGCCTATGCAACGTCCCTATAGTCTTTTCACATAAGATCACACACTTTCTCTTCATTTTCTTTTATAACCCATATCTAATCTTGAAGTACATTTTAAAGAATTAATATAATGCTTTTTAAGAAAAAAATTTAAAATTTAATTTTATTAAAAACTATTCAAAATATTCAAAAACTTGTACTATAGTATATGATAATATGCACTTAAGAGTCAAGATGACATATTTCTTGGTGATATATGTTATTTTACAAATATAAATGTGTAGTATCATTGGTATTGCATTGTGTAGCACAAGTTTTTAACTATGTCATCATCTCTACTTACAATCCTTAGAGATCCTACTTAATAGACAAACTATTCCTATTATGATGTTGCCAAATCAATAAATGTTGTTACTAGTGATATCTTTTCTTTGTTGGAATATCCAGCATTTAAGTTTTGAAAATCTCCAAGTATCCTGTTATCCTGTTATTTGTTACATGACTGCTTTGAAAAGCTTCATTGGTGTTTAGGCATGATTTAACACAAGCTTCATTGACATTTAGACATGATTTAACACAAGGATAGATATTTGGACTTAGCTCTTGACATCTAATGTGTGATTTATTGTGTCTATTAAGGTTTTCTTTTTCTAGTCAACCCGTTCTAGGCTAATACCCTCCCTTACATGTGGCTCCACACCTACACATGGAGCAACAAATCAGCAGTTATGGATTACGAATAAATTGTCGAACTCGAGATTTCTAGCTACCAAAAGCTCTAATACCATGTTAAGCTTCCAATTGACCTAAGCTTAAGTTATTAATAAATAGGCCCGCATTGTATGCTAAACTAACACATGTTATTTAATGATTTAAGTTATTAAAAAATAGGCCCACATTGTAAGCTAGGCTAACACGTGTTATTTAATGATAGAATCTAACTGCCAGAAGCTTCACCCAAACATATTATTCATCTGATGAGCTTTTGGTATTTAGAAGCCTAGGATGTTGAGAAACCAAGTTGTCCAACTTTTTCAGTCTTCCTCTTTTGGCTAGTTTGGTTCTTTTGAGGAATGCTGGTTTAAAGTTCAATTTAGAAATCTTAGATTTGTTGTAGGAGTCGAATTTGAGGATTCTTTCTTAGTATTGGTTATGCTGGTTGACTGATCAAAGTCATGGTGGGTTACACCTATGAAGATGACAAGTTAGTGGGTGTTGGAGGGGTTAACCGAAAACATAATGGATAGATTTAGTAAGGAGACATTTATGCTCTGTAGCTCTGATTGAAGATTTGATCTTTTGACGGGTTGGAGTAGTAATTCATGCTGCCATAACTAATTTGGTTAAAATTCATCTGAATAATGACAAAAACTTACTGCACTTTTTCCCATAAGTCGCTGATGTTACTTATTCTGAAAGATTCTTCTTGTCATAACTTTGAACTTTTGTTTATGTCTGAAGACTGCAGTTTTGGCTCAGAAGAATTCTGAAGCCACTCGAGCATTAGCAATACAGGAAGACATTCTGGAAAAGGAGCTTGGTGAAATTCAGAAGGTTTTGCTGGCAATGCAGGTAGGTTTTTCTAATCATTTGGACTCTGATATGTGATGATTGTGATATTGCTTTGAAAACGCAAGTGATAGATATATCAAGGTCAAGATCACTAGTTAAGTAGACTGGTTTTGTATATACTTCAAGCTTAAAAGCCAAGGTCAAGTTTAATAGATTCTAAGATTTTCTGATTGCCCTTTGGCAGAACTTTTGATCTCTCCTTGCATCAGTGTTTTGTTTAAAGTTGCTTTCGAGTTGACAAAACTCCATAATCTTAGTTTTCAGCTGTTCTCTGACTACATGATAAGAGGGTATAGCAGGGATCTGAGCCCCTTTGGTTCTGTCCAGTTTGCCTCTTCTATTTGCATTGTTGCTATTCGGCAAACAATTTGGTTTGGTTCCTTTACCCTGTCAATATACCCCTTCAGGTTTGATCTTTTTTGGAAAATTTCTCATGCATTAACTACATTTGAGATTGCCATCTCTTGGAGGTAAATTTCATGATCATTTGGTACGTCATTCAATCTATGACCCTCTAAATATCTGCAGTAGAAGCAATATATTTTCTTTCTCTTCTACTGGCTAAGATACCATGGTGAACATTACCTTTAGTCTTTTGGTAGAAAAAGTCTTAACTTGTGTGATGATTTCATTGCATTATCTCTACTCAGCTTAATGTTTGCTAGGTCTAAGGAGAAGGGATTCAACCCCCTTAAGTTCTATCTGAAGCACAGAACTGAAACTCTTGGTTATTTTAAAAAATGATAATAGATTTTTGACATTCTTGCTGATATGTGTCGATTGCCTAAATATATATATATTAAATTCTTCACCTGATTGCATTCTTTTTACTTTGCTGTCTAACATGATGATAGATATAGAATTACAAAATGACTCAACTTCTATGAATACTTGGGAGAATCTTTGTAAAATCAGTCCATGAGTGCTTTGGGGTAGCCAGTCTTGAACCACCAGCTCAGGTTTTATAGAACAGTTTCAGTCCTGCAGACATACAAACAATAAGGTTATGTTTGGTTTCTAGAAAATACTTGGAAAGAAAAAAAATGTGAAGGAAAATGATTTTCTCATGTTTGGTCGTCCTATGAAAAATACCAAAGAAAATCAAATATAATTAAAATTAGTTAAAAACTTTTGCATTTTTCTCTATATCAATGAGTTAAAAATAAGTAAAATGAGTTTGAAGTAGTGAATAAAAATAATTTATTGACCTTTAATCTATTTTTTATTTTCCTTCACTTTTTCTTTATTTTTACTTTTCCTCTGTATTTTCTTTCCATTGTATTTCCCCTTAAATTTTCTAGGAACCAAACATACCCTAAAAGACATTCTTCAGGAAATTCACCCTATTGTCATGCTTTTTAGTTCGCCAAATAACCTTTTGTATTATTCTACTGCATGGAGAAAATTTATGAGACTGGTTTAAGTGAGCTTTTTGGTCAATTAACATAATCAGTTAAGTCATATTAAGTGTATTTAGTAAAACAACTTAATATTGTAACTTATAATTAAAAATAACTTGAGGTAAAAAAAGACAAAATAAATAACTTTTCTAATTCTAAATATTCTTTGCCTTAGTTAAGTTGTCCACGTCTCTTTCCTTCCTAGCTTCTCTATCATAATGTTATTACTTAATATTAACTAGGGTAAATATGTTAGTTTTCCAAACAATCTTAATACCTAGAATAAGAATTAATTAATAAATTTTAATTCAACAACTTAAGCACGATTTTAATAATCATTAAGCATTAAGTAGTAAATTTTACCAAACACCACTGAGGTTCACAAATTACATCCATTTAGAGTCTGCCATGTATCTTATTAGTTATCGTTAGATCCATGGATGGCCTTCTACATGCTATTATTTCTTTCAAATGCAATTTCGGGGTCCTAAAAGTGTTTATGATTCTAACATCTTGTATTTTTTTGTTAAATTTTTGCCATAGGAGCAACAACAAAAACAGCTTGACCTGATTCTTGCAATTGGAAAGGCCGGAAAGCTATGGGAAAACAGGCGGGGACAGAGTGAAGAACAAGATGCAATTGAAGCATGTGATTCTGCAGAGGTTGGGCAGATGAAAGCCCACCAAATCCCAGCTGCGGCCAGACAGAAGGGAACCAATAATGACAGAGCGTAGGATCTTGAAGCAACAAATACAAATGAGATTTGCTCATTTTGTTGGATTCAATTCCAACTTAATTTTTCCAATGTAACTCTGCTGGTTGGCATTATGGGGAATAATATTCTCAGCCATAGATATATTTCCTTGATCCTTCAATTTGCCATTCCAGAGGAAAAAGGAAAAACAACAAAATGGGTGAAAAATAAAGGAAAAGAGTATGGAAAGTGAGGTCATTTGTAGTTAGGAATTTCATTGTACTAGTGAGTGAATGGTTATCCTTCCACAAGAACATGTTATTTCAGTTCAATGTTGCTGGTGCTGTAATAAAATTTTGTAGAATGTTTCACAATTGCACTGATAATAGTTGCTTCTCTGAATCTGGGCAGATGCTTCAAAATTTTCGTATCCAACATTGCGTTTGGATTTGTCCATGTCACAGATGCTCAAGAGTAGGAAGAATCGCTCGGAACAACCAATTGACAATAGCTGACTGTGAGCAAATGGCTTGAATTTAAGAGGGACATTGCCCGTGTCAATCACCAATTTAACGATTACAGTCAGCTACTGGATCCTCCAAAATAGTAGTAGTTTTTTTGGGTATATTTTCAATGTTACGGCTTATATACATATTTTTTTCTTGTGTACTTTCAATAGTGGAAATGAGGAGTATTCCATGGGAACCGTTATGGTGCAATATTAACCCAGGCGGATGTGGGCTTTAGTTTCGGCTTGGCCTTGACCGAAACGCGTCGTTTTGATATTTGAATAGTTGATCGGCCACAGCGTAGTCACTACTTACTAGTTCATAAAAAGGCCATTCTGGGCCCTGATGCTCATAAGTGCTGGAGGGGTGGAATTGTTGCTTGTGTTCCTGAAACTTTGAGAGAGGGAGAAAGAGAGCGCAAAAATGGAACAACTGAGAAAACTGGAACAAGTGCAGAGGACAATGACATTGATGGAATCGGGTGGCTGCAACACCAATCATCAAGATTCTGACCGCTTCCTTGCAAATCTCATCCTCCTCTTGGTATGTTATTCCGACTTTTATCACTCTTATATCTGTCGCGTAGTTGGGGCATGTAGGTGGAGATGCCCTGCACCTTCTGCTTGAACTCTGATTCTCTGCCTTACCCTATGGGTATATGGCGGGACACACGTTTATTTGCAAACTTCTTCGTCGCTATCAACAATTCTGTGTCTTTATTTTAGTTTTTCCTTTTTATTCTCATAGAAATGAAACAAAGTTGCTAATCTTTGTTATTTTGGCACTTGCTGAAGATTCAACCTTGTGGAGAACTCAACATGGAAACCAAGTGCAGTTTGATTTCTGAACATCTGCCTAAGGTGAGGATTAATTAGTTAATTACTTTAATTCCGTCTGTTCCCCTGTCATATGCTGCAATGGGTGTGCTTATATTTTACTGTTTTGATAGATTTCAGTTGGATTTCTTGAGGATGTATCGCGCTCTCTAACTGAAGAAGGTATAATGGAACTGTAAAACAACTATGGGGGTTGTCCTGTTTTTAGCTATTGTCTTTGTTCCTTTTCTCTAGTACATGATGCAGTGCCATACTTTATAAATTAGTTGTTCTGCTGGCATTGGCTTCTCATAACATTTGAACAATATACATTAAACTTAAATTTTCTTTCAGGTGTTCAGAAAAATATTGTTCAAAACACTTTCCCACTTTCTCACGATACTAAGACAGATATTGGTCATTCTGAAACTGATTTTGAAGACATGGCCATGATTAGGTTGGATGCAATGCAAAGAGCAAATTCAACCCTTGAAGATTTTGTAAGCAATTCTTTATTCTTAAGGTGTGAAATTTTAGTGATACCCGATTCTTGAAATGTACCTAAAGCTATTCTATCTCGGAAGCCCGATGGATGAATTGATTTTAGGTTCCACATAAGGCCAGGCTTGTGTGTACTGTTTGAATATATCATGATGATTAATTGGTCAGATGATTGAACAGTTGCAATCCTGTATCAGCTGCATGAATTAATGGAAATACTGAATAAATAGGGTCCTTTCTTTTCAAAAATGAGTAATTCACTTTCTTGTAGCATTTAAATGGCTATATGCTTTCCTTTCCCTTCAAACAGGGGTGTTTCAGGATTTGTAAATGACTTCCTTGCTTTTTTATTTGAATGATGTCTCCTTATTGCCCCAAGTTTTGTGTTAGTATGTTAAAAGCTTTGTACATCATCCTTGATCAATTTGACCAAGTTTCTGATAGAGTTCACATTCCAGTTTACGCAAATTACTTGGTTTAATAATCATTTTAGCGTATATTAGAATGTAGATGTCTATTATAATGCTTTTCAATTGCATGAATTGACATGAACTAGTATCTACATCCACTTAAAGATGCTACTTGCATCAATCTTTTTCCTTTTTCGTGCCATTTGTATGTATGTGTGTGTGTTATGATTTGCCATCCTTTTATTGATAAAAAAAATATATTGTCTTATCCTAGTTGCAAATTGTTTTACATCTAATAGTTCATAGGA
Organism: Vitis riparia; assembly: GCF_004353265.1. Lineage (NCBI taxonomy): Eukaryota > Viridiplantae > Streptophyta > Magnoliopsida > Vitales > Vitaceae > Vitis > Vitis riparia. The sequence continues at coordinate 7,490,565 of NC_048437.1, forward strand.
TGATGTAACAATTGTGATTGTGCATGCAATTGGCAGTGCAGGTCTTATTTTATGTTTCATGGAATGGATGTAAATGCACCACAATCAATATTCAGATATTTGCCCATGCTTTCATTCACTGAGAGTTATATTTATCAGGTAACAATTCCAGCCAGAAAAATTTGTATGGTTATCTTTTCACCGAAAGGAGAATCATTGAATAAGACTTGATGAGCTTTATTAAAGTGACTAAAGCAGTTCTTGGTTACTGCAATCATTTCTACTATTGTACTTTCAAAAGAAGTATGGGTCATTATTATTCCTTAATTCTTCCCTGTGCTTTATTTTCCTTGAGAAGATGACCTTGTGAAATTAATCAACCAAAACTTATGCAAGGATTGTTCCAAAGCAGTGCAATTGTAAGCTGCACAGTGTTGCAACAAATTGAATCCTCAAGCTTGTGTACCCTGAGCAACTATATCTGTTTCTTCATTTTTTTCCTCACAGTTAATGTTTTTTTGGTGGTACAGTTGGACACTTGGAATGAGAAAATGTTGCATATACCAACCAATGGAAATACTGTTGTAGGAGGATCCAATGTGGTAATACAAATAACTCCTGAAGCACTCATAGAATATAATATATAGATAATGAACTTTTCCTTGGCCAATGTGATTCCAACTGAAATTCAGGAAAAAAATCGGAGTGGGATTATTAAGCTCATGGAGGTGTTCCAAACTGATCCATTTAGACCACTTGTTCTTTTATTTGAGCATCATGGACTCTTGACAGAAAGGTCCCATCTCTTTCTTACTGATTTTTCTTTTGTGAGCAAAGACAAAAATTGAGCTTTGAAATTTTCAATTCTGAATTTTCTTGTCCCTATTTTGCTTGATGAATTCAGGATAAGGGAAGAATTGAGATGTGGAGAAGAGTATTGGGATCTGGAAAGAAAGCTTTGTTGTTTATTACTGACCAAAAACAAGGTAGATGAACCATCAGTGCCTCTCTTGGTGAAATTGATGGACTAAAGTTTCCAACCTTATTTAAGTCATTTTGTGTAGTGCACATATGTTTTCTTGAAGTTTCATTGTGCGCTTTTCTATAACATCTTTTCATTTGCTGATCTCTGTGTGTGTGTGCGTGAAGCATTTTGGAACTTGAGCTACATTTCCTAGTACTTTTTCAGATAAAAGGTCAATTTAATGGCCAAACCTTTCTTTACATATTCCCCCTTTAAGACGTTCCTGTCTACATCATCATTCTTAGGAGAAAGTAGTGGACCAGCGATTCTTTGTGCATGATCTATGTGGAGATTCTATTTTTTGCATGCAGGAACCTTTCATGCACACTCTCTTTTCTTACTTTCTGAACCTAAAAAATTGGGAGTGTAATTGTTAGGAATTGAGAGTGTAATTGTTAGGAATTTAATGCTTGTAGAAATCTTCCATTCAAGTATTTATCCAGCAAAGAAATTAACTTAGCAGTGAAGCATGGGAATGCTCTAGTGCTGTAGAAATTCTGATTAAAGATGTGCTGCTCAGGTTTCAATAGAAGATGTGATGAGGGCAATTCATCTTAAATCCTTTGATTATCGAGTGCTGAATCTTCTGTTGTATCAGTTGAGAGGAGCAAAGGTAATTTCCTGTAATACATTTTTTGTGGTAATTAGTTGGGAACTGATTAACTCTGTTAACACCTATTCTGCCAGCCATGTAATTACAGTGGACATCTTCACTAATATTGTACCCAACCCTAAGAAGGAAAAAAAGTAAAAGAAAAGAAAGATCTTGCTAAATCACCTGTGCAATAATTTCTGTATTATGATATACCTTATTGAGTTTCTAGCTGGGTTTGTGCTAGAACTCTTTACTAGATATGATTATTCGTTTTTCTTCCAACATTTGTGGACCAAAATGTATTGAAAATTATGTTTGAGTGTACGGTTACATCTCTTTTTTTCTTTAGTAGGTAACATCTTTTTCTCTCCTTGTCGGATGCTCAAACATAAAACTTCCCACATTCACACCCCAGTCCTTGGCCACTTGAACCAAACCTGGAGGGCTATGGTTGGTTTTAATGTATAATTAAAACAAGCGTAGTTTTGTCTAGCTCTTTAGTTTCATCAACATCTCACACATCTTTTCCAATCAAAAGATTTTTGATAGCAAATCTCCAATGTGCATGATTTGAACTATTGAGACAAATAGAGCTGGCTTTCTCTCATGAGTCATGACCAGAAGAAGAATTCATAAAGCCCAAAGAGTCTAAATGGATTAAAAAAAATAACTAGCCAAAAACTCAAAGAATAACCACACAATTTGGATGCTGAGAGGAATATCTAACTAGTCAGAGAGCAAAAGTGCAATCAGATTGTAGTACAATGCCGGAATCCCTCAACAACATATGATTGAATAAAATTCCAATTGCAGACAAACCCACTTTGATACCATGAAAATTTCTCAAGAGTGATGCAAAATAAGGAAGGAAAACCCCCCAAAAAAGATCTGTCATTTACAACAATTCATTTCAGCTTTGAACATTGAGCATGGAAGATACTTTCTACAGCAAAAGAAAACCTAAAGATATAAATACAATGCTAAAATTGTAAAATACGAAAAAAAAAAGACAATACATTAACAGTTTGATCTACTAAAATTTTCATTTTATTGCAAGCTACTTAAATGCTGTGGTTGTTTTGATCCTAGTATAATGGAATTCTCTATATTGTCTTTTCAAGCTGTTGGAACAAGTATGTTCCATTAGATTAATATGTTCTTGTTGAAGCTCTGTGAAGGTTAATGACTTGCATATGGAATTTCTATCAATCTCGGAATTCCTTGTAGAGGTGTCTGACGATTTGTAAGTTCTTTTCTCCTTGTGATTTTCCACCAATGTGCTTTTAGGGAAACATGTTTTTGTAGTTTATAGTCAAAGAAAAGGGTATGGAACTGTATGGGTGTGGCTTTTGTCTGCTCATAAGTGATTGCCTGTTTGTATTATTTGCCACTAGTGAGGCATTGGCATGAGCATTTGCATGCACTTTCCATTTCCTAAGCTGGCTATAGTGTTGTAGAATATGTAAAAGTGCATTGTTACTTTTGGGCTATTGTTTTCTCAGTACCATGATGACTAATCCTACAATGTGTCAATGTTGAAATTCATGTGCCAAGCATAACAATTTTTGCTTGATAACAAGACGCCACAATGATGCTGTAGGTTTGATTATGAGGTGAGCAATTATAGATAGGTTTCTAATTAATTTTTGTTCAGAATCTGCTTATCCCTTTCTTACTCGATAAATTATTGTTTCTTGTGTAGGATGATGTGCTAGAGAATAATTTTAATATTTTGCGCATGTTTGTCAGAATATATGGAGCTTCAACAGCACAGACCATGCTGGTGAGTATGCCAACTAGATCTTTAATAGAATGAATAAAGCCACTTCTTGGAACATTAGTTTGTTCTTTGGATGTCAGTCATATATTCATATATATCTTAAGACAAATCTTGGCAAATTTTGGAGATCTTAAAACATTAAAACTATTAATCCTGATTTTTTTTCCTGTCACAATGTGAAAAATTTTCTATCATATAGGAAATATTGTATGCAGTAGATGTGGTCAATATCTATGATTTGCCCTGTTACCTGATCAATAAAATGGTAGCATTTTTTAGGAGGCTGTGGTTTTGATCTTAATTCCAAAGGGGCTTTTTTTTCTTTTTTCTTTTTTTTCTCTCTCTAATTATCTTTGGTTAATTTACAATCTATATTATATATTATGGAGGAAATGAACTATAGCTATTTCTTGTGCATTGTTTACTGTGGCACTTGTCTTCTTAAAAGCATAATCCTGAGTAGCATGACACCTGGAAACTGTGAAGGTTCTTCTACTTTTTGCATTTGCTATTTTTTTCCCTTTTATGGGTGTTCGGGGTGTGGGGAACTGTTGGTTGTCTAAAAGCATATGGACCATCCATATGTTTAAAATTCCAAAGGAGGCAAAAAAGACAATTCCTCCATTCATTTAACAAAGTGATTTTGTAGCAGTCTTGATGGGTGTTGGTTCTGAATTAGTCCGAATTTTATTCTTCACTTCTTGGAACACCTTAATGTTTATTGATTTATTTAGTTGATTTTGATAACTGAATCCTTGTATGAACTCTAATATTCATTGGTAAACTGTGGTTGCATTTTTAAAAATGATTTGCTTTTAGGCAAAATGCATTAGTGAGGCTGAAGAGAAGTACGATCATTTACTGAAAACTTTGGATCCCCAGCTGTCATCAAAGTACCGGAGAAGATGTGAAGAAGCCACTAAAGAAGGTAGTTTATCACCATTAAAAGTCTGGATTATATAAAATCAAGACCACTTACCTTCCTCTTTAGAACATGATTTAACCATGTTGAAACTTCTTAGGCGGGAAGATATCTGGACATGCTCTTGGGACATGGAGTATGCCGCCTGCAATTGTGGACGAGGACTTGTATAGATCCAATGTGTTAAGTTCTAGATCAACAATGGTACCTCCTGATAGACATAGTTTGGAATGATGCTGAATTCAAATCCCTACCTGCTAGCTATGCAGCATGCCATGATTGTGCTTCAGCACTCAGAAAACATGTCTTCCACCTCCAATTTTTGCTCTGATATAGCTTTACCAGGTACATCCCCATTTGTTGGTTGTCTCGTGAAGTTGGCTTTCTTGTGATTCTGAACCATTTGGTTACAATAGTCATTAAGGCAAATTTCCAGTTCTATCTTTGGTTTGCAAATCAGTTTGGAGTGGCTTATAAATCAAATGGTTCAAGAGCAATGAATGATTATGTCTTTTACCAGCAGAATCTCTTTGCAATTTTGTTAGTTCTGCTTAGAACATCTTTACTTACATGTGACACCCAACCATGATTTATAATGCCAGTCAGGCCAATCAAAACTGACATATGTCTTTTTGGTATCAAAATACATTTCAATTCATGTGTCCTAGTCCTAGGCTTTCCCAATGTCACTTTTCCAGACCCCCATATCCTTCCCGCCTAATTGCAGTAAAAATACAAAATTTTCCTTAACATTTCCATCTGCTTGCTGATGAAAACCCAGAAAAGGAAGAGAAATGTAACTTCTGACTTACCTAAGCTGAATCATACTATTAGTCTCAGTTGAATTTAATGGAAAATCTTAATTTTACCATATCCTATGTCAATTTTCCTGGAATTTCAGATGAATTTCTTTTGGGTCAAACGAATATAAAAAGTAAAGAAAGTGCAAGGAGATATTGTGGACTTTTGTGTTCCACAGGAAGTAGCAGCCGAGAAATTAGTGATTTTTTTTTTCCTTTTATGTGTGTATAGCCGTATAGGGGCGGTTCACAGGACATAGGCCTACCGTATTTGTCAACATTAGATAGAGAATTGATTCTCCGAGATTAGCATAGGGATGACATGAACAGTTTTGTCTTTTGTAAGTGTCCTATCTTACAAGTTGCAACTGAAAACACTGCCACTCCACATCACTCCTTAGTATTTTCTACCTTTTGCATGCTCCTCTCTGTTCCACCATCATCATTTTTCCCTGAGTTTTAAGTAATAATGGAATAAAAAAATAAAATAAAACAGTATTTAATGATTTTTAGTGCCTATTTGATAATGTTTTTTGAAACTTGTTTTTAAAAACCGTTTTTAAGTTAAAAAATAAAATCAAATGGAGAAAGAAAAAAAAACCTAAATACAATAGTTATCGTAGTTTAACAACTCTCTATATCCACTTACTCTAAATTTTTCCCAAGATTGAGGCTATTCCACCTATCCAAAAGTTTATAAAGATTCCCACTTTTGATTGTTTGATTTGAAATTCAAGAAAGGAGATGGATTCTCTTACGATGAAATTTGCTTTAACCTTTTATATGTTAACCTTTTGAAGATTGCTTTGAATTATAAGGTCTTATTCAATTTTAAAGACATGATCATGATAGATAGTACTTCCAAATTAAGGATTATTGAAAATACATTTCTTTATTTCACTTTTAACATATGTTTGATATGGAACAAAATTCTTAATATGCAAAAGCTAATAATTGACATTTTATTAGCTTCTAATCTAATAATTAGAGTAAAAATTGTCACAATTATAACTTTGTCATGATTGAAAGTTTATGCTACTAATTAACTTTATTTCTAATGATAACGTCGTTTCATACATTTTGTTTCTAAGAATTTATTAAGTTTCAATTACAAATTGAATGGAAGGTCTAGCGACTGATTCTCATACTAAATTTTTTTAAAGATTGGATCAGTTCATTTTGCATGATAATTATCAATTTTTTTTTGCATCATGAATATTTTGTTTTGTTCAATTTGAGATAAAAATATAAGATTATCTTAAATATTTTGAGGGAATGATCTATTTCTTACGTCACTCTATGAATTTCCTATAATTTGATCTTACGAATAGTAAGTGACAAACTTTCACTCGCTTAAAAGTTTTTAACTTGAGTTTTTTCCTTGTGGTGACACTAATACAAGATGCGATCGTTCTTCTTATGTTTTTATCTTATGTACTTGTTATTGTTGAGCTTCATCAATTGAATTGTAAACTTATTTCATCCTCAAACTTTGCGCATTCTAGAAATTATGATTTGAATTCATAAAATAATAATAATAATAATAATAATAATAATATGAATAGACTCCTTCAATATAAGAGGTCTTATTTGAAAACTATGTAACCCTTATTTGAAATTGAATACTCAAGGATAATCCTGACGTCCAATTTTCATTCAATTTTTTCAAATTATTTTTAGTGTTGAGGATAAAACATATATTAATACTTTATTTAAATATAATATGTGGTGATGTTAATGTTTCAACTTAAATATCTTAAAAAATTATTTTGATTAGGATTGATTTTATAATTTCTTATAAAGTAATATGTATTCTAGGATCTAAAAAATTGTGTTCAATTCTATGTTAGATATTGAATGTTTCAAACTGATGAATCACTAATCGAGACTTCTTGATAACATAAACTATGATACACATCATATGAGTAAGTCAAAATTAGTATAATTCATGTCCAAGATGTCTTTTTTTTTTTTTTTCAATAAATTATCCAACCATATTTAATATATAAATAAAAATATTTATACATATCTTATGAAAAGACAAGCAATAAAGGAACAATTTAAGAACTTTGCCATTTTCTAAAACAGTAGAGAGTTGATGAGAAGGGGGTTGAGCAAATTGAATGAAATTAATTAGAAAAGAAAGATGGAGGTGGTGGAAGTCGAACAACCCCTGACTGGAAAAAAAAGAAGAGACAGCTCAGGTCATGACACCTAAAACTTGAAGATACTGTCCCCTTCTGGTATGGCTGATTTGACATCTATCCAAAAGGCATCGTCCTTGTTGGCCCACTCTCCACCTATTGCTTCTCTCTGCTCTATTTCTCCAAGCCCAGTTCACTATTTATTTGACTTTCAGGGTTCCAATTCTCAGGCTTGGCATCTCTCTCTCTCACACACACTCCCCAGTCCCACTGCATCCTTTCAAATGTCTTTCTAATTTCTGAAAGGGGGAACTACTACTTTGATTTTTTAAGAAACCTGTGACTTTGTTCAGACTCCAAATTGAATCCTGAAGAATGGTCAAGTGAAGATATGAAGTTCAAAACCATGGTAGGTAACTGGATAGAGTGGATAAATATATTTTGAGATGTTATGTTTAAGATTATGACAGGGAATGACCATCATAGCTAAATAATATCACACTAATCATCTAATTAAATTGTAAAATAAGTAGTCAATCAAGCCCAGTTTCCCAGACATCCGGGCTACTTAGACAAGACAACCATCCCTTTTGGGAATAATGAAAAAAAGGTGCAAAAATGCATAAATTAGCATCATGATAAAAGGGCAAAGGGAGCCACCATTGTGAGCCAATGCCACTACTCTCTGTAGGAATCGTGTCTAATGAATAAATCAGGCATTAGTCCAACATCACAAAAGCAAGGGTCCTTAAAGGGCGTATATTGGGGATGGTAATCAACATGAAGTACTAAATTAATCAAAAGAAGATATTTTGAAGCAAGAGCAATCATTCAATCTTTCATGACTTCTTCATCCTTATTCCTTGTTAGAGAATCCAACACACCCAGCAAACAGAACCCCACACCCTCGTTTTTATTCTTGGATTTGTTGGTTTCATGGTCAATGTGAAAATGATTTCTCAACCAATGGCTTTTGTCTGGCTTTCATTTTTGTAAGGAATTTTGTTTTCAATTCTAGCTTGAAAGTTAGGTATACCAATAATTAAATGTCCATAAAAACATAGCACGTTTCTTTTAATGAATTTATAAAAGCTTGGACATGACTTGTTAAAATGGGGGTTTTCAGATAAACATCACCCCCCATGGGAGAGCTGAGTGTTCTGTTGCCATTTTGAGAGGTAACAGAGCCTCTAAATTCATCGATAGGGTCCATTCATGGATTCCCACTTTCATTTTACCCTCCAATTTGTCATTATCATATCAGTGAGTTCCTTTTCTTTTACTCAGAGTATAGAGGAAGCAAAACCATATAGAGATCTGTCAGAGCCTCAGAAGTTTATGCCCTGATTTTGAGAGCAGATGGCTTTACTACATTCTAAAACCGAAAAGGAAAATGCTAACTGGTTGATAGAAAATAAACCCCCATTAGAACATGAAGGGCAGGTTAAGTTTCAGGACTTCAGGACTTCACTTCCACCGAAATATGTACATCCTTAAGAGCACATAAAAGTTCATACAGGAAAGTGTAAGCAAAGTAGTAGTAGCAGTAGTGAAAAGGTTCTAACAGAAAAGCAGAGAGCAGTCATAGAACTTCAGCACACTTTCACCCACCTCAAGGAGATTGGGGCCAATCAAATCCAGCATTATCGGCATCAAAACCATTGTAGAACCTTAATTCTAGATCATCCATACTTTCATCTTCCCAGGCGGCATAGAGCTCATCATCATAATAGTCCATCTCGCCGGCCACAAAGTCCCAGGCCAAGTAGCCAGATGAACCTGAGTAAGCAGAGCAATCATCCCAGCCATTTCCCTCATAACAATCTATGACCTGAGGTCCAACCACCTTCAATCCCGAGAATTTCTTGATAAGCTTCTCATCAAGTCTGACACTCCAACACCCTCTTACATCCAGTAATTCAAGCTCACAGCAGCTTGCAAGTATCTTGAGCACAGGTTCTGTACTAACTAGCAGGTAGGCAATCTCAAGGTTCTTGAGCTTGGGCATAGTGGCTGCAATAGCAAGGGCCTCATCATCTTGGGTGAGCTTGTCAATTATCTCCAGTGGATGCATGATTCTTCTCAAGCCCGTGAGGAATTTACAATGCTTACCAATGGCCTCCAGGGCAGGGGCCCCCATCTTTCTGCAGTAGCTCACATCCAAGAAAGTTATGGTGGAGAGTTTCCAAGCCACCTCTTCCACTATTGGGTCACTTATTTCACTTCTTGGCAGCCTCAAGGTCTGAAGAGATTTGGCACTTGCAACCATAAATAACAGCAAATAAGTGATATAATAATAAAATCGACACCAATAAATCTATGATTAATCTGCACAAACACAATGCAAGAATTGGTTTAATCAGAGTCTAAGACAATCTGTTAGCTTCTATGGGTGGGTTGTATGAGAGAAATTTGAAGCATTGATGGAAATTTTTCACAGAATTCAGTTGCCAATCTTTTGCAACATAAACCCTAATCAGTCTCATTGCTGTTTATTTAAAAAACTCAAATCACTTAATCAGAGAATAAATCTATCCTACAGGAGAGTTAAAATTGGCAATGTGGCACATACTGGTCTGCAACAAAGGAAAAACTGGCATCAGTCGGGAGGCCAGAAACACAGAGCTTGCGATGTGAGCCAGCGCTCCTGGTCATTAACATTTCGAGCATTCGATCAAGGTTCTCAGGGCTGGATCGCTGGCTCCATTCCACAATGTCTATCTCTTGCCAGCAGTAAGGCCCCATCACTGTTTTTCTCCATGATTTGCAGACCCTTGGGATTACAGTGAGTATCTCCTGAAGAGACAGATTGCTAAATATGAGTCCAAGCGCATCTGGTATCAATTCATCCCAGCTCCGGAACTCGCATCCTTCGTCCATCTAATCTTCCTTCTTTACTGCTATAAGAGAAGAAGAAGAAGAAGAAGAAGAAGAAGAAGAAATATCAGAGGATGATAAGCAGATGAATCACACCAAAAACATGAATCAAGAGAATGGATTCAAGTATATGAGGAAGAAAGGTTGTTTCCTTATAGATGAACGAGGAGGAAAACGGACCCAAAATACAAATTAAGAAGCTGCATGCAGGAATCAGACCGACAGGGTTCATGTTAGGATAAGGCTGAGACAGAGAGCATGATCAGAATTGGGCACCCATCATTGTTTTCATAATCATCAACATCAAAGGGAAAAATGAAAAGGAGAGGGGAAAAGGGAAAAGTTTTTTTTCTGAAAATCCAGGTCTTGCAATCACAAACAGAGAATAGGTAAAAACTGAAAAAAAGAAAAAGGGGTTGAGATCTGACGCCCCACCCATGTTTCAAAAGCTAAACAGAGTTACAGAAGAAAGAACGGATCAAGAAGTCCAAAATTTGCGAAAGCAGAACCAGAGAGGGAAGAAAATCAAGCAATTACCGTCGCCAGAAAACATCACAAGGGTCAATTTCCACAAGAAAAAGGAAACAACTTTAGGGAAATAAGAAAACCCATTTTCCAAAGCAAACAATTCCAAACCTCGTGTGAAATAAAATGAAAGAAAATCAAGGCCCCATAAGAATAAATTCACCAAAAATAACAGAACCCAAATCTTGTATACGTTCAAGAAACCAAAGCTGCCAAGATCAGCCATACCCAGATGAGAAAATTCCTCAAGGCAAACAATCATGCGAGAAGGAGATGAAACAAAGCCTATAGAAGAGGAATTCCATTACACAGTGGATCAACCAAGTCACCAAGCAAGCACCCAATCAGACCAGAATGAGAAGCCCGAAGCCTCAAAAGCAAACAAAGAGAAAAAAACAGGGTCATCAATTCACCATTATAACAATCACCATCACAATTTAATGCATTGCACATAAAAAAATTGTGAAATAAAAGAAGTCCTCGGAATCACACCAGTGTACAAGAAAAACTAGTACAAGTTAAAGAAAAAGACGATGATGGACAAGTAGAAGAAAGAGGAATGTGGGAATACCGGTTCTGGGTCTTCTTGGATCTGCAAATATCCGGTGAATCCAGCTGAGACGGAGGCTGTGGAAGAATTTCTAGAGAAAGTGGGCTGGCATACGGCCACCTACATCTAAGCAGAGTTGCACCAAACAACCAACAAAAGAAACAAAACAGGCGTAACAACAATATTCTCACTCAGAACAACAAACATAATCCTCTACAAAAAAAAAAAAATTAAAAAAAAAATTTGATAAAGCAATTACTTCTCTCCTTTCCAGTAAATATCTCTCCTGATTGCCACAAGCTCTGCTGATCTTGCCACGTTTAAAAATATATATATATATTTTTCTGCTTCTTTCAACTGGATTTCGTAATGTAAAAGATGCAATAATAGAGAGAAAGATAAAGACAGGTCTTTTTCCTTTTCATCTGTACTCTCACCTTTTAATTTTAATCCATCTTTATGTGCCCATGTTTTTTCTCAATCATATGTTGGCCTTTATTTTTTATAAAGATTCCCATGTATGCTTTCTCAATTAGCCACTACTTCACTCACCATCACTTCAAAAATTTCTTGTTTCTCACCAGCTCTAAATGTTATCATACATACTATTACAAGTCTTTTGAGTGAGTAACCGCACTAGTGGACTTTCCCCTTGAGAAAGTATGAAATACTGAGGGCGCCAAGTAAAGTACCACAGGCACATAAAAGAAGAAAACTAAAACCAGGCTATGGGGGTGAAAGAAGTAGTGTCCCAATCTGATGTATAGATTGGGCAAAGCCTTGAATGGACCCTCCTCTAGCCTCTATGACTGTGAAGATGGAGTGGGGTTTGGGTTTTGGTTTTGAAGGTGGTAAATGCCCTTTTAGTCAGCCCCCAGTTGACAGTAGCAGCTTGGTTGGCCACCACCGGTCAGGAAATTTAATGGTTTCATTTATGTTACACTTAGAATAATGTTTAGCATTCCCAGACCAATAAAATATAGCAGAAAGTGAATTAGTTTTGGGTCAGTTTAGGCGCAATTCTGTGAAGAAATGAATGAATTTTGTCAATGGGTACTGTTATGCCATTTGTATGACACTGAAAGTGATCCATAAAAGATGAAATAAAATAAACATAAAGTTAGAAAGCATGGAGCCCACAGTTTGGAGTTATGGGATGATGAGAATGCAGAAGTTTTGGATTTTTCACCTTTTTTCTTGAGCTTCCTTAGCAACTAGGTGCTAAAAGTTCTGGGTCGGACTGGGCCCATCTCACCAACACTTTCCACGAAGAAGCCTGCTCCCATTCCCTGATGGGCCCAAATCGGGACCTATTCACATAAAGCTCAAACCATGCTTCACGTTGAGATCACTATAATATTATAATTTCACTTTTGGAAGTGAAAGCAAAAATTTAATAGTTTTCAAAAAATAATTTGTGAAAAAAAAAAAAAGGTTCCTCTCATCTTCTTTTACAAATCCTTAAATTATTTATATATTTTTCGGAAAGGTAAAAATAAAATTTTAATACTTTCTAAAATCAGCAAATTTCTAGTGAATTATTATTAAAAAAAAAAAAGGCTTTTATTTCTGAGAACGATGTGACTTAAATCGGTGTCTTCATCATGCGGATGTGTGGTTTGGCTGCTTTGATGTTGTTCGTGTTCACGTGGACTGGCAACTCTGTAAAACTGGTACCCTCGGGCATTTTTGACCATTGACTTTCCCTGATTTGTAGCCACAATGGGCTAAGCCCAACATAGATGTACATATCCATTAGAACTGGACCTTTCGGTGAATCATCCCATTTTGCCCAACGCCCAAAGACACGTTTTTGTTAATGGGCCTGATGGTATAGCCCATCAGGCCCATTACAACATTCTTAGCTAAAACTCCTTCGACCCAAGATACCATTGAGAATATTATTATTAAAGTAGTATTCATTAGCTTCAATCTTAGGGTTCAAATTATTAAAAACGTTTCACCTTTCCCATCTTTCATGGTCTTTCCCCTCCCTACACGTTGAAAAGAATGTTAAAGGCATACGCACCATCACTATTCCTACGTCCCTCCAATATCTTTCATGATCCAATCCTAGATCGTCCATCTTTCACGCAATTGTTCCTCAACCCTTAACTAGATTACAAAAGAAGCACTTACCATCATCATCTCTTTTTTCATAATTTTCCCTTTCAGGCATCAAGGAAAAGGAGATGATGGATGTTGGATAAACCAATTTAATAACTTAAAATGACTTAATAACTTGATTTAAGTCATTAAATAAATTAAATATATTGTAAAAATGATTTAAAGTAAAAAACAACGTTAAATAATAAATAAAAATAATTAACTTATTCTTAAATCCATATTTTCATTTTATCTTTTTATTCTTATTTACCGTAATTATTTCCACAATTTTTTTACTACTCCACAACTTTTATTATTGTTACTCGATTTCCTTTACTTTAATTATAATTTATGAAGATCAATATGTCAATTTGATGATTTATAATAAATTTTAAATTAATTTTATTAAACAATCATAATACTTAAAATAAAAATTAAATAATGAACAACTTAAACATAATTTAAGTTAAAATCAATTTAAATAATTAAATAATAAATATTAAGTTTTACCTAGATAAGTGTTTTTTTTCTTTACTTTACCAAATAGATTACCAAAGAAAACTCTCTTGACAAGGAAATAACATAAAGATAGTACTTGGCAACATAATTGTTTGAAAAGGACAATTACAAATTGGAGAAAATTTTGGAGCTATGGAGAATTTAATCACCAATAGAAGCATTTAAATTAATTTATGATTTGATGTGTTGGGTGATACTTGATAGAGTGCGGAGGGGACCACTGAGTAGAAAGGTGAAGGTGACAGTCATGGCATGCATCAGCACCGTCCATTACATGTGAACCAAGGTACCGTCTGATTTGGCAGAGAGACGTAACGCACCAATGACATGACACCTCCTCAAATAATTCAAAGAGAGAGTTTTTGAAGGTGTGGAAGCAGCGTGTCTGCTGTTTTTAGCTTCTTCATTTCCATTTTGCTTTGATAATTCAATCACCGATTAGAAAGCTCACACCCAAAAGGCCTCCGATCTGTACTTCTCTCATTAAGTATGCAGAATATTGCTTCTCTTTCTTCTCTTTTTCTTCCTCTCTCTCTTTCTCAGATGGCTCTGCAGTTTCATTGTCAAAACTTTTGATGCTTGAGCTTGCCTAATTGCAAGCTGTAATCAGAGCTACCAATCAGGAAACATAACATGCAAAAGCAAATTCGAACATAGGCCACACAGTGAAAGTGGATCAATCTCTTCTTCAGGCGGTTTATGGAGCGTTTGTACTCAAAAAATGGAGCACCAAAGCCTATGTGCTCCATGTTCATTAAGCTCTGCTCCCAAAAAATGGGGGTGATGAATTAGTAACGTTGCAGCTAATGGGTAATTACTAATTAATGACCCAAAACGGGGAAGAGAGCAAACTCTCACCCTCAATCCTTGCGACCATTTGGGGGCGCGGCCTATGGGCTTTGAGCAGAATCGTTTCCCCAGGCATGCATGGAAACAGAGCAAAGGGACTCTCTCTCTATCTCGATATCTCTCTCATTGAATCATTCAATCAATCGCAGTCAAACCCCATATCCTGATTCTGAGCACTGAAACAAAAGTGAGTCTGCGTTAATAAATGAGATTTTAACTACTGTACCACCTTTATTTTTATTTTTACCCACTCTGAGACACACAACCCTTTCGCTTTCTACACAGCTACAGATGGGCAGGCTTGTGAGAAGAAAATATGAAATAAAATAGGTCTAAAGGTCCTTCTCATCTGCTCTTCTCTTCTGATGTGGATTCTCCCAATTTGTTTCCCCCTTTCGTCCTGTTCTTTTCACTCTTCTGCTTCTCACAGTCACACTTCTCTGCTCTCTCCTCTCTAATTGAGCTCAGACCACCAGATCGCCCCCTCATTTATTCACCTTCTCTTGCTTCCCTCTCTGCAAGCCATACAAAATTTCAACTCTCTCTCCCTGTGTCTCACTGTCTCTCCTGCTCTCATTAAGCTTCTGTGGCAAGTTGAGGGCTTTAATCTTTTAATTTATTTCCCATGATGAGATGAAATGAAATGCTTCCATAGCTATGAATTCACTTGGGTCATATCTTCTCTACACGATAACAGTAGTTACTGCAGTTCTCCATCTTCTTCTTTCTCCCGCCTCTTGCTTCAGTCAACAACAGCGTTCGGATTCCACTAGGGTAAGCAGACAGACCCTTGCTCTCTCTCCCCTCCCTCTCCCTCTCTCATTTGTTTAACGGACAAGAATACAACTGGGCGTTGTGCAGGGCTTGTTATTTGAGGAAAAAACGAGGTTGGGGTCGACTCCTCCGAGCTGCCATAACAAGTGCAACGAGTGCCACCCTTGCATGGCGGTGCAAGTACCCACCCTTCCTAGTCACAGCGGACCCCGGCTGGGTTTAACCGCCACCGTTCCCATGGAGTTTTTCGAGTCATCGCCTTCAACCGCAGCTAACAGGTACTCCAATTACAAGCCACTGGGTTGGAAATGCCATTGTGGTGACCACTTTTTCAACCCTTAGAAGTTAGAACAACCTCTAGTGGAGATTTCATCCCAAAACGGAGATGGCTTCAAGACGTTATATAGATGGTTATGATTGTGAACTATATTTGTTCTTTTCTTTCTTTTTTTCTCTTTCCAAAATTTTCTTTTTGAGGGTCCCTGGGATTCTTTAGAGACAAAGAGATGTATATTGATGGTGCAACCATTTATTATATATATATATACATTCAAATTCAAACAATGTACAGAAGTTGTAACAGACCTTATGAGTCTGATTTTCACTGTTGCTCATGCATGGTAAATTTTCTTTTCTATGTTACTTGCGTCCGCATTGCCTCATTAGATTCTCATATTCTTCACTCCCCTCTCCTTATCATCTCGGGATTTACAGTCCATCACCCATCTGAATCTCTCCCTATGTGGGGTTACTGTAGCAACGTCCACGATAAAATGACCAAAATACCAGGACATGATACTAGTTGCCTCACACATTTCGAGGTTATTATGGTGATTTACAACCCCCGGACCCCAGTGATGATCAGAGATAAAATGGAGGGATGGTAGAGTCCGGGGTCTGAGCACTGTTCCTTTGTCTTGTTAAAAATCAGAGAGGAATCACATGCAGCAGAAGAAATAGCAGTGAAGCAGTCATGTAATCTTGTTCTCATCCGTACTGGATCCCCACATCTTGTGTTGTGCCCACTTTGCAGCAATATTGTTGCCTAGAAATGGACCCTTGTTAACACCCAAAAGTGTTTGCTCATTCTAACTTCTAAGGTGTTCTTTTTGACCAATATTGTGAACCTATGCCACAGAGTTTGGTCAATTTATGGTTAAACAATTGATTAACGAGCCTCCAAATTTGGGATCAAAGGATGGTGATTCAGCATCAAATGGGTCTCACTGAAAAGTTTGGTCTTGAAAAGGAACAGTTTCTAGTACCTTGGTTGTAATCATTGATGGCGTGGTTGGTGTTTGTATTGATGACTTTAACACTGCCTCTCCATCCGCTTTTATCACATGTATGATGTATCAGCCTTGTAAACCAGAGTCGTACGGACAGATTAAGCATTGTCGAAGGCTATTACTGGAGTGAGTTGAGTTCCAACTCTTTGACCGCTGGGCTTCGCAGGAGGAGGTTGTGCCTTCCCTTATGGATTCTCCCGTCTTCATTGGAGAGGTGGTCTCTTTAACATTTCCATGCAAATAACAGACTCATTCTTTTAAGGAAACAAAAAGAGAATAAATTAGATGTATTTTGTGATGGTAAATGGAATGGAAATGGAAGCTACTATTGGATGGGCTCATGGGCTCAAATTTTGGATGGGCCGTGGGGAGATTATGGGCTAGACATGTATGGCCCAAAAAGTGGGTAAATTTTAATTTAAAACCGTTGAAAGGTGGAAGGTCCGAAGGAGCCACACGAAGTGGATGAGTCGATCCGTTGGCGTGTTCACCAATGGCGGGCTGCTGTTGGATGGTGTCACAGCATCTTCTGCTCTCACCGCCTCCCAATCACGTGCCTCTGAATTTTTCTTCGGCCCTAATCTCTTCCGCCCCGCTCTCCTTTTCTCTCGGAAGCGGAAGCAGGAGCAGAGTCAGAGGCAGAGCTAGTGCCAGAGCCAGAGCCAGAGCCACTCGTACCTCCAACGCACTGTCAGTCTCAGCTTCGTCGACTCTCCAAGCTCTCATCTTCGACTGCGATGGCGTCATTCTGGAGTCGGAAGACCTGCATCGCCGAGCCTACAACGATGCCTTCTCTCACTTCAATGTGCGCTGCCCTTCCTCTCCCTCCCAGCACCCTCTCAACTGGGACAGTCATTTCTATGACCAGCTCCAGAACCGGATTGGCGGTGGCAAGCCCAAGATGCGCTGGTTCTCGTCCTTCTCTTTTCAACTTTCTCTCTCTTCATTTTCGGTTTATGTATTGATTGGTCGTGCTTTTATTTGATTAGGTACTTTAAGGAGTACGGCTGGCCTTCGTCCACCGTCTTTGACACCCCCCCGGAGGATGATGGCGATAGAGCCAAGTTGATCGATATTCTTCAGGTTCCTTTTTTTTTATTCCTCTGATGATTTAGGTTCTATTTGGTTGCTGATTAACTGCAGGAAAGGAAACTATAATTTTTTGGAGCTGGGATATTCATTCTAACACAAAATGTAATGTCCTTGTTTTATTTTCTTCCATTTCCCTAAATTCTCTTGGTAACCAAACAGAAGGTCAGGTATTGAGAGAGTGATTCTCACATATATGATTTGACAGATATATTTCTGTTCTTCTATTTCAAAAAGGAAAGGTGTAGTAAAAATGGGATCAATCTTGATGTTTGAGTTTATAAGCTGTTGCTATTTCACTTCCATTTTATAAGAATTTAAGAGCTCTGCATATGCATTTTCAATTTGATGATTGAATGATTTTGCAGGACTGGAAAACTGAAAGGTACAAAGAAATAATCAAATCTGGAACTGTAAGGACGTGTTATTATATTATGCCCATTTTTTATTCTGCTGAATTATTTATATTTTTGAAGAATTTCAATATGGGATGACACCATGTTGAGCAGGTGGAGACTAGACCAGGTGTTTTGAGATTGATGGATGAGACTAAGGCCGCTGTAAGATACGCATTTTCCTTGAAATTGCATTTTGTCCGTGATGTTACTTGAATTTCACTTATTCTATCTGTATTTCTTTACCAATAACTGGATTGGGGTGTAAGAAATCTGATCACTTTCTATGGATTCGTTTATTATATGGTATTAGTTTTTATTCAGTTGGTAATGGTTGCTTAAATGTGCTCGTAACTTTTTTTTTTTCTTTTTGAATTTTAGGGAATAAAACTAGCTGTTTGCTCAGCAGCAACTAAAAGTTCCGTCATACTGTGTCTTGAAAATCTTATAGGAATTGTAAGCCCCTCTATGATATTGCTTCTTATGATTAGTGGTTTTCATTTTTCTGCTTCAACACTGTTTTGTGTTTTCATTATTTTATTTTTCTTTAGGAGCGGTTTCAAGGTCTAGACTGTTTCCTTGCAGGTATACTGCCTACTTACTAAATGTGATGTTTCCATATCTAGTTCATTAACATGATGTGTGGGACACATTTACCATTTTTAGAATTTGGATATTTACATGCCTATTCTACTATTATTTGCCTTACATTGAGTAAAAGCATTTAGATTTTACATTTTGGTCATGGTAATCATGAATTATTATTCTCTCCCACACATGAATTTTAATTCCGGTCAGATTCTGAATTTTAATTAAGCAAAGGATCGTAACCCAACTCTCCCCACAATTTTGCAATGGACATTGAACAAGTAATAGCTTTCCATATATTTGGTTGATATTATAGTATATAGAGGCTCTATAGCATATCAAGATTTGAATATCCAACACTCTAGTTCATACTTTATCTTCAAGATTCATGAAGTTGATGTATGGAGATGTAAGGAATTTCTTGCATAGGTGATGAAGAAAGAACAAAATAGAAATTTGATATATGATATTTATGACTTAAATCGGTGTTTGGTGATGAAAAAGGTTATAGATGTCATAGGTGAATTAAGAATTTAATGAATAAAAACATCTTACAGATTGCAGATATAGCTAGTGTTTGACCCATTGAACCCACAATAAGCAGTGACATACCATTTTAATACCCAAATATTGTTGTTCCTTTTCTCTTGAAGGTGATGATGTGAAGGAAAAAAAGCCGGATCCATCAATATATCAAACAGCTGTGAAGGTAGATAAAAGAAATTTAAATTTTTGTGTGCAAGCTACTTATTTCTGTATTTACTTGGCAACTGTCATGATCTGATCTTTAAGCTTTTGTACCTCTCAGAGGCTAGGAGTGTCGGAGAAAGATTGTTTGGTGGTGGAGGATAGTGTTATCGGGTTACAGGTAGATTTTGTTTCTGTGAGATTATTAGTTAATCTTTATACTTTGGATTAAAGAGTTTCAAGAGCATGAATAAAACTGAAAAAAAAAAAAAGAAAAAAAAAGAAAAGTTTGCACAGTTGTGTATGTCTTGCAACTTTTGCAAGATAAAGGATGTTTATGCTCTCTCTGTTAGCAGAAGCAATTTGTGGAATCTTATGGGAAAACTTAGGCATTACTCGGTTGCAAATAATCTTAGATTCACAGCATACTGAAAAGAGTTGATTATGTAAATTTATTCAAATGATATATCAGAAAATTGATTTAACTGTGAGAATGCCCTGATCATGTTGGTACCATATACTATGTGTTTGGTTTGGTTTGTTGCACATGGAACAAAGTCCATAAACCATGATTCAGATTTGAAAACTCAAGGCAAACAAATTTACATCTGTAGGCAGCTACAGGAGCTGGGATGTCGTGTGTGATCACCTACACATCTTCGACAGCTGACCAGGTAAGGTTCTTCTCTGAGCAACTATCTTTGAAATGCAATAATTGAAATCATCATCTAGAAAGTTGCATTGTGGAATGACTGTTGTTTGACTGATTATAGGATTTTAAAGATGCAATAGCAATCTATCCTGACTTGAGTAATGTAAGGTATGGTAGTCATTTAACTTCTACATGTTATAAATTAGATTTTTTTGGTAACTTTACATTGATACCTGAAGTTTGTACCATTAATCCAGGTTGAAAGACTTGGAGTTGTTGCTTCAAAATGTTGTCCCTGCCAAGTAGTGAACTCATCACATCCCTTGAAATTGGTTAGCTGTGTAAATTATATTGAAGTTTGGCTGCTTTCCATTGTCAAAGATATCTTTCATCTATGTCTGTCTTTTTGTTAAGATGATCAGTTTGATTTGCCAAATTGGTGAAAGAAAAGGGTCAATTTTTATGTTCCTATATCTTGTATTCACTTTACTCCTTGTAATGGAAGGAGAAATTTAAGCATCAAATGATTTGATTGTAAAACATAATAAATTGTTCTCCCCCTCTCTCTCTCATGAGAATTGGTATGCAGCTAACATGGTACTCCTTATTTGCAATGAGAAGTAGAAAAGCTAGCTTATGCCTGAGTAAGGTTGATGTATGGGTTACTAACTTAAGTTGTCATGGACTGTCCTTGCATAAAAGGGCCAATGTGAGTAAGCTGCGCCATATGACTGGTGGGTGTCCTTAACATTGACTTACTAACCATTTCGGTTTTGGGAAAGTTAAAACAGATTAATCTATAGTTAGTATACTGTTTGAGTTGAAATTCTCAGCATTTTCAATGTTTGACTACATCGTTAGTTTGGATAAATCGTGTTAATCACATAGGATGACTAATGTTTGCAAGCACCTGATCTTTCTTACGTTGTTCGTCATAAAGTGCTGGGCTGTCTCCAGTAGTATTTAGCGCTGCCCTGTCCACTCTACTGCCACTCCTTGTGAATTATTCATTTTTTTTATTTATTTCTAATCCAAATAATCTGCTCAAGGTGTGATACGCCACCCCCTGACTATTGAGGATGCTGAGGCGTCAAGAGTCAGTAATTAGCTTGAAATTAGTTTTAGAGTTAGCGTTTAATGCATTGATATTGTTATGATAAAGCCTGTTGTTAAAAGGCTTCTTCAACACTCTTCTAGAAGTAATCAGTCTCTTTAAATGTCAATGAAAATCTCGAAGCTAAACTGAATTTTTCATTTCCATCCTCTGTTCTTCAATTTCTCATTTGGTATTGAAGTCATTCTAACCTGTGTCCAAACCTTTCCCCTTTGGATCCTCTTGTTCTTTATCAAAGTTCCTTTCTTAATCTTCAATGACATCTTCTTCAATCATTGGTTCTATGGCCTATGTATCGTCCGGTCTCCTTTGCAAGCATGATCAACAATTTCACAAGTTTTTGCATTTTCCTCGAAGTCTAAATCCTGCAACCTTGAGGCTTGATTGACACAACTATTGTTACAGGCGATCTTAGGTTCTTCTAGCTGTAAGAGCTTATAATCCTCCACCAGGTTAGCTAATTTGATGAATCTAGAGACGTTAACATGAGAATGAAAAATTCAAAAGACTAGTAGCAAGAACATGGTAATGTTATGACTTTCTTTATGTTTCAAAGATTGATCCAGTAAGAATAAATCCTTTGTTAGTTCACCTTAGAATCTAAGGTACAAAACTCAAGAAGTTAGGAATCCAAGCTTCCAAACGGTGCACACATCAAAATTAAAGTGAGGGGCTGTTTTTACAATTTGATTGTTATTTTGAGTTATGTATCCAAATGACTTTTTTTTTTCTTTCCTTTATGTACATTAGCTCCTGCTAATTGATTATGAAAATATTAGTAAAATCTCATCATACAACCATATTAGAATGATCACTACCTGCTAATTATTTATGACCTTATTTACACATTTCTATCCTTATTTATATCCCTCCAAAAGCTAACACTTTATCTCGTTATTGCAACCCATCATTAAAAATGAGCTAAGGGAAACGTAGAGGAATTAAGAAAAATGTATGACAAATATTAATTTTGATTATTTTTTTATATTAGATATTTATTTGGGTTAAATTTTATCTATTACAAATTTAACAAATATTAATTTCACGTTCACTTAAACTGCACAGGAGTTGAACTTGGTTGATAAAATGCTTAACTAGGGTTATGTGAATTTAAAGGCTAATTAATTTAGAAAAACACCGAGAGGGGGAATGGATTGAGTTTTGGATTTTATTTTATTTATAAAACACCAATTTTAAGAAAATTAAAGAGCAATAAATAAAATGATAGAGATGGAGAAAACAAACACTATATTTTATAGTAGTTCGACAATCGTTACCTATGTCCACTCTCTTTAAACTCCAATTGAGTGAAGGTTCCACTAATATAAAAGTTTCAACCAAGCTTCCAATATTTTATACTTGGATTTTCGACTCCAATGTGCACCACAAGTTCCCTTCAAGTATACCTTAATGTAAAGTTTTTAACCCTTAAAATTTTACTTCAATGACAATGAATGAAAACATTCTTAATTTAGCTCAATGAATGAACAAGTATAATGGAATTTAGGATGAATTAAATGGGTGCACTATGAAAGATTTGTAAGGAATGGTTTGATCCACTAAAAGAAAAGTTGAATGCAAGTGTTCTCTATCTAATAAATGAAATGAAATTCACAATTTATAGATTTTTAGTCTTGAACACAAAAAAGAATACAAACTAGCTTTTTTTAATCAATTTTCAATTCAACTGATTGACTAGCTGTTGGGAATTAATTGCATAATAGGTGATTGTTGGAACCTAATCAAACCTCGATCAGAAAGAGCTTCCCCTCAATTGGGAAAGGTCCCTCATCAATTGGGAATACATAGCTACTGGATGAGAGAAAATAAAATTTGCACTCATCAACCAGTCGTCGATGACTTAATCGAGCGACTAATTCCCTGATCAATTGAGCAGCTCCCTAGTCATTCTTCCTAATTCAAGAATGGGGAGTCTTTTAACCAAATATCCCTTATTAGTAAAAAAAAAAAAAAAAAGTAACATGTTTCTATAAATAGTTTATTAAATGATCTTAAAATTTGAATAAATCTTTTGAAAAGAAGGCTAGATCAGTTGCACTTGAGAAAAGTGAAGCAAATTATTTGATAGACTATAAAACAATACGCCATCCAAGAGATGAGTGGTGTATGAAGTGACTTTGATAAAGTAAAAAAGGGTGTTTTTGACAAGGAAAGACAATGATTTTCGAAAGAGGCATTCACCTAATACTTGCAAGTGATATTTTTTTGTTTAAATTTTAGAAGTAGGTTTCAAAACTTTATAAAACAGGAGTCCAACTTTTATAAAAATGAAAAATAATTTCCAAGTGCATTATTGTAGCAGGAAATGGCCCATTCACATATCTTTTTCTATGGTCCACAATTTCCATGAAGCAAGCTGGATGAGTTTGGTGAACCCCAAAATAAGAGGAGGGGGGGCTTGATGTTTAACTCTCAGATTCCTGAGGAAGAAAAGGGAACATATGATGATAAAAGTGTCCACCATGCGTGTATTATTGGTGCACAGCATGCCTTCCCCAGACACCTCATTTCTTGTTCCACTATTTGGAAATGATAATAATAAAAAAGCCAAAGTCTAACTTGGTCCCCTTCTGTCATTTCTAGTAGGCCTATTCCATAATGTTTCCCAACACCCATCTCCAAAATTGGGCTTTATTTATTTATTTATATATAATATAAAAAGTTTTTGAAGAATTGTTGGTATTTTTAATTATTTATTAGAAGTATTGTAAAAGAAAATCTAAAATAATCTTAAATCTCTTCTAAATAATTGCCTTTGATTTTTTAAATATTTAAGTGGTATTTGGAATACATTTTTTATTTTTTATTTTTAAGGTTGGAAAATAATAGTAATTTTTTATATAAGATACCATAATTCTTCTAAATTTGAAAAATGAATAGTTTTAAACACTATTTCAAAAGTATTTTGGCTCTATTCGATAATTCTTTTCAAAAACTGTTTTTGAAAACTGTTTTATAATATTTTATAAAACAAATATATATTTGGGAACTTGAAGTATTTTTAACATATTTTAAATATTTTTTAAAATAATTTTTATATTATGTGTTTTATTTTTAATCATTCTACATGTTTATATAATTATTTTCTAAAACAGTCCTAAGAAAATAATAGAAAACAACTAAAAATATTTTTTGAAAATATTTTATTTCTTGTTTTTAATAATGAAAAATCAAAAACAATTTTTTGATGATCAAAAATGTTTTTCTATTTTTTTTTAGAAAACAAAAAACTATTCGAAAACAATTACCAAACCAACCTTTTACTATCATAAATTTATTAAACATATTTTTAAATTAGAAAAATTGTTTTGTGTTATTTTTTTAAAAAGGGTAATTACAAGAAATTTTAGTTTTTTTTTTTTTTTTTAGGGGATTTCCTATGACACAAAAAGTTACTTTTGAGTACCATAAGTAAAGTAGCAATTAATAAAAGATGGTCACATGTCCTAGTAGGTCTCCAAAGTAGGGTCTAGCTTTAAAACATTTGGTATTTATTTTAACATTACCAAATATAATGTCATATTATTTTTATATTTTTTTGTACATTTAGTTAAAGAGCAGGTGTTGCCAACTCATAAAGTCGGTGTGGGCTTTAATTTGACTGTCCTGTCTCTATCCCCAGCCTCCATGCCTGCTTTTATGACTTCATTTCACTCAGATGTACCTCAAAATTTTGAGATCAGGTCCCTCAAAATTTTAATTTCTTTTCTATATTATTGAATTAAAATTTATAAAGTTAAAAACATCAAAAGGCAATTTTGAAGATAATTAAAACTTTTACATAAAATGTAATAAATCTTATATAAAAAATCTAGACTTATGTATTTAAAAATTATTTTCAAAATTTTAAAATTTAGGGTAATAAAGATTTTTTAATTCTTCACTTTTAATTTTTTTAAAGATTGTTATATTTTTTTTTAAAAAATAATATTATATTTTATATAGGAATCACTATCATTTTTTTTTTAAATTAATTAAAATTTTAAATTTAAACATAAAAGTTAGAAACATGTAAAAATATTTTTATGAATTTAAAATCTTAAAAAGGTCAAATTTGGGTGAAATAAATTTTTAGTGTTTCTTAATTATCACAACACCATCTTAACATGACGCCACCCATCCCAATCAAAAGCTAAATATTATGCATGTTATATGAAAGAATTATCTTATATATATAAATGGTTAAGCTTTATATTAATAATGAGCTTATTTTCAATTGGGTTATTAAAAAAAAGAATAAAAAAAGAAAATTAGAACTATTTGGTCCACATATTGCTTGGATAGTGGTACGCTACGATCGAATTCACCCTAAATCTTTGGTATATTAAATTCAACATTTTACTTCATAAACTTATTAGAAATTAATACTTTGATTTAAAACTATGTTAAAAAGACGATGAACAGAAAAATTATGTGAATAAACTTGAATGCAGAAAATAAACATATGATGTTTATATTCAAAATTATTATACTTCGTAGTTGTACGTTAAAAATACGAATAGCTATAAATATATTTCTTTAAAACCGAAACCTGAAATTAATGATTGATATAGTTTAAAAACATTTAAAAAATCTTATGTTAAAGTTATTAATTCAAAGTTGAAAATGCCTAAATTCAAAATAGTATTGAACTATGGAGCGTGAAAATGAATAAGAATTTCTAACCGAAGATATGGAAGATGAAGAAGTATTATTAGGTTTTCAATTGAAATACAGAAAAAAAAAAATTAAAATATATAACCGGGTAAAGATTGAAGTCGGCAGAGTAAAGGCTATTTAACCCTAAGATCATTTGCGCACATTGCCTACTTCCCAAAGAATCGGAATAGGTTGCAAGTGCAATTTGATAAAAGCCTGAGTTGAATGTGACGTGAAATTGAGGGAGTGGGGCGCCAATTCCCCACAGGAAGGACTTATATAGATCAAGAAAGAGACCCAAAGGCCGTGAAGGTAGAGTAGAGAAGCCGGAATTCCAGCAATGGCAACGGCGACGGTAGAAAAACCACACGCAGTGTGCATACCTTATCCAACTCAAGGTCACATCAGTCCCATGCTGAACCTCGCTAAACTCCTTCACCACAGGGGCTTTCACATCACTTTTGTTCACTCCCACTTCAACTATGCCCGTCTCCTCAAATCCAGAGGCCCTTCTTCTCTAGGCGGTCTGCCCGACTTCCGATTTGAGTCCATTCCCGATGGCCTCCCTCCTCCAGATAACCCCGACGCCACCCAGGACATCATCGCCCTCTCTATCTCCACTGCTAACAACTGCTTCATCCCGTTTCGCAACCTATTGGCCAAACTCAACGGTGGGGCGCCGGAGATCCCACCGGTGACTTGTGTGATTTACGATGGGCTGATGAGCTTCGCACTTGAAGCTGCTCAACAAGTGGGAGTCCCTGGAGTCGCATTTTGGACTGTCAGTGCTTGCAGCTTCATCTGCTTGTTACACTTTCCTCATCTCCTGGAAAGAGGTTTTACACCTTTCAAAGGTACGTATATAACTCCAAATATATACATTTTACTTCCCTGTTGCTTTTGTGGGTGACATAACGCATGTGGAATTGTTCAGATGTGAGTTGCTTAACAAAAGGGAATTTGGATACCATTATTGATTGGATACCTGGAATCCCAAAGATCCGTCTAAGGGACATACCATCTTCAACCCGAACAACGGACCCGAATGATGCCTTCCTTGAGTTCATCAAAGGTGAAATATCAAGAGCTTATAAGGCTTCTGCTAGCATCCTCAACACCTTCGATGCCTTGGAACGTGACGTTCTGGATTCCCTTTCCTCCATGTTGAATCGGTTGTACACTATGGGTCCAATGCATCTTCTTCTCAATCAAATCCAGTATGAAGACACCAAGCTTATCGGCTCCAACCTATGGAAAGAAGAACCTGGCTGTTTCCAGTGGCTGGATTCCAAGAAACCCGGATCTGTAGTTTATGTGAACTTCGGTAGCATCACAGTGTTAAGTCCAAAGCAGCTAATTGAGTTTGCATGGGGACTTGCTAATAGCATGCAAACATTCCTATGGATAATCCGACCCGATTTGGTGATGGGTGAGACCGCCTTTCTCCCGCCGGAGTTCCTAACGGAGATCAAAGATAGAGGCATGTTAGCCGGTTGGTGTGCCCAAGAACAAGTCCTGATCCACTCTTCAGTCGGAGGGTTCTTGACGCACTCCGGCTGGAATTCTACGTTGGAAAGCGTGTGTGGCGGCGTGCCAATGATCTGCTGGCCGTTCTTCTCCGATCAGCATACCAACTGCTATTATAGTTGCGAGCATTGGGGGTTTGGGACGGAGATCGCTTACGATGTGAAGAGAGAGGAAGTGGAGAGGGTGGTGAGAGAGTTAATGGAGGGAGAGAAGGGAAAGGGGATGAAGAAGAAGGTAATGAAATGGAAGCGCAAAGCTGAAGAAGCCACCAGCCCATGTGGGGGTTCTTCTTACTCCAATTTGAACAAACTGATTCAGGAAATTCTCCTGCCCAACAAAAGCATCACCTTCAATTAATTTCATACATGGCTATGGATTTCTAATGCTTCCTTATCTTTTGATGAAAAGACACCCGCTTCCTTTTAAGCAATTTATTAGGTGTCTTCTGCATCCACCTTGTTTTGATTTGTATTTTAAAAAAACAGAAAATAATAATATATCTGAAATAGAATAATAATATTTCTAAAATTGTAAAAAAAAAAAAAACATTTAAAATAAATTTACTATCTCAAAATTTAAAAATAATCTTTAATTTTCGAATATCTTTTGAAAGCATGATTTTCCCTAATAATTATAATGAGGCAATTAATTAAGAAATACTTTGTTCATGACCAACTACACCATTGCTTGAAGTTCCCAATTAACTAACGCTCATAATTCAAATTTGCTATCCACTATCTATTTGATTTGCATATTTATTTTTTGGTTACAAACATGCTTTATTTCTATAATCAATTAATATATCTATATTTCTTGGGATAAATATTAAATTTTAATTTAATGGAATTACCATGAGCATAAATTAAACTTGACCATTAGCAATATAGTACCGTAAAACCTTGATA
Organism: Vitis riparia; assembly: GCF_004353265.1. NCBI lineage: Eukaryota > Viridiplantae > Streptophyta > Magnoliopsida > Vitales > Vitaceae > Vitis > Vitis riparia. The sequence goes on from NC_048437.1 coordinate 7,518,914, forward strand.
AATGAACTCAAAGTAGTTATTAAGTTAATATTATCTCAATGATATGATCTTATGATTGAGAACACATACAATAAAGTACAGTGAAACTTTGATAAATGAATGCTCGATAAACTAAAAACCTCATTTAAATAATGAATTCTTCTAGTCTCAACTTGGGTCAATGTACTAAATTAATAACCTTGCTAAATGCATAAGATAATAATATTTTAAAAAACCCTTAAGAGTCCAAACAAATATAAATTAATAACTGATGAAGTATTAATTGAAGGTGGAATCAAAGAACCAATTAAATAAACGCCTCGAGGTACTTCAATATGATCGAGATGGGACGTATATGTTAGGTAAGTTTGATTCTTTCCTTAAAAAGTATGAGATTATATCCAATTGAGTGTCTTTGAAACTTCAATGCAGAATAGATAAGCAAAAAAAAACAAATTAAACTCTTATGCATAAGATTGATGATGGGTTTTTCAACCTTCCCACAACTTTTTGGGATATTACTTAGATGCTACTAGATACATTCTTAACCTAGTCTATCTAAGTTAGTAACTTTGACTTCATAGATGCAGATGGGTCATAAACCTAGTTTACACTATGTTTGCATATCCCGAGTGTCAAGCACATGTGTTGAAACCAAAGGTAGATAAGTTGGAACTAAGTTAAGAAGTTTGTTAGTTTGTAGGTTATCCAAAAGGAATTAGCAATTATTACTTTTATAGTCAGGTCAATTAGAATGTGTTTGTTAGTACAAATGTTAGATTTATGGAAGATGATTATCTGAAAAGAATAAGTTTAGAAGTGAGGTCAATTGGAAAAAACTAGATGAGAATCCAACAATAGCATTAAAAACTATGGATCTAGTACAACCATTTTCGAATCTATAATATAATATATTGATGACTTGTCATAGCAAGAGAGTTGTTAAGGCCATTCTAGAGGAACATGAGATTGATCCTACAAATTATGATGAAATAATGAGTAATGTGGATGTATATTTTTGGCAAAATCTATAGAGGTAGAGTTAGAACCTCATGTATTCTAACAAAGTCTAAGAGCTTGTAGAAGCACTTGAAGGGATAAAACCCATCAAGTGCAAGTGGGGCAATAAGAAGAAAAGAAGAATAGATGGAAAGACTAAGATATATAAGGCTAGACTTGTAGCAAATGGTTATAGTCAAAAACCTAGTTTCAATTACGAGGAGACCTTCTCATCAATTGTCATGCTTAAGTCTATTAGGATATTTCTATTCATTGCAACACATCTTGATTATGAGATATGATAAATGAATGTCAAGATTGCACTTTTTATTGACAATCTTGAGAAAAACATTTATATGATGCAACCAAATGGATTCAAAACAAAAGGCCAAGAACATATTTTAATTTGTTTTTAATATTTTAATTAGTTTAATTTGGGAAAAATCTCAATTCCATCCACTAAGAGAATTTTTCTTTGTGATGCAAATTATGGGGGGAAAAAAAAATTCTAAATAGCCTTTTACATCTCAAAACTCTGAAGAAGTTCATGTTCCCATTCTCTAGGGTTGTGAGAATTTATGCATCCTCTCAAGTGTTGAGGTACAATCAATTAGGAGCACATGTGGTGTTGCACCATGAGTGTGAAGATCAATATAGGTATTAAGACTTAGAAATAATATCTATAAGGTAAAATTATATATTGTTCTTTCAATGGTGGATATGTTTTTTGCCATATCTCACTTTGTGGTTTTACATCTACATAGTCTTAGGGAGATTGTGTTAGTGGTTTTGCATGTAAATTAAGTTCATTATGTCTTGTCAGATTGTGTGTTTTTTTTTTCACTTCTTAATATTATAAAATGAATTAAAAATAAAATAATTTTGGGCTAAAATAAGTAAATACCTATTCACCCCTTCTCTTATTGTATTGTAATCTAGATCTACAAACTTTCAAAGGTATTAAAAAAAAATAGATTGAATTTTTGGTGAGGAAGATTCTATGCAAAATATAAATAACTTTCAAAGGATTTAATCCTATATGTATATATATTTGTAAAATTATGGTACATTATTTGAAAGGCAAAGATTTGTTAATTTTGTTTGAGATAGAGAAAAAATTTATTTTCCGTATAGAAATCCCTGAATAAATTTTTATTCCTTGACCCAAAAATTAAGGAAAAAGGGGAATAGAAGGAAATTTGAGAAATGTTTCCCATTGATTATTATATTTGTTTTTAAATAAATTTGATGAAATCATTTAATTAATTTTTTTTTTTGGTAGATTCAAATTTCTAGGAGTTATTTAATATATATATATATATATATATATATATATATATATATATATTTATAGTTTTAATATTTTATTACAATTGAGAATTTGTTTTATAAATTATTAGATTCAATTCATATATAAGCATAACTAAAGTTTTAATGAATTTGATCTGATAATGGTCTCTAATACTAAATTAGACGGTAATATTACATATGAGGGATTAAATATTTATTTCATAAATAAATAATTAATTATAAAAGAAATATTTTTGTGATTGTGAAATGATGAGAGAGAAAAAATTATTAATGGTTAAAATACTTGTGTACTGATTTTGAGAATTTAGATGGCAAAAGGTGTTTGTTTGTTTGTTTTTGTTTTTGTTTTTTTTTTTTTAATTTTAAGGAAAACATAATTTAGTGATGAATTAATAATAGCAAAGAAACAAGTATAAAATGAAGAAAAAAAATGATTAATTAATAATAACAAAGAAACAAGTATAAAATGAAAAACATTAGGAAAGGAAAAAAATAGTTAAGAAAAAAACTATTTTTCTAAGGAAGTAATGAAAAATATGTTTAATGATTTAGATTCATATATTCTTGTTTATTAGATTGAACATAATGGAATATATTATGGTAATCCTTATGATGATTCATTTCTTAATAAGTTAATTTTAAGATAGGTATATATTGAGATAGTTTGGACTATATAAATATATTTGAAAAAAAACTTATCTATATAGTGAAGTGAGAATCATTTTGTATAAATGAAAGTAGGTAGGTAGCTTGGCTGGTTTGCCCGAGAGGTTAAGGGGGAAGACTTAAGATCTTCTGCACATAAGTGCGCGTGGGTTCGAACCCCACAGCCAGCATATATGATTTATTAGTTAATTTTTTTAATTGTTATTTATAAAGTTTTAAACTTTGTAAGGAATTATTGGGAATTAGATATTTAAAAATTTTAAAACTTTTATTATTTGAAAATAGGTATATATATATATACCTTCTCAAGGTTGATATTTATTAACTTTGACACAAACTTAATATTTTTTCAAGATTGAGAGTCCATGTAGATAGTAACTTGATGAATCATGATAATTGATAGTCTTACGTCATAATTCATTGTAGATCTTGTCTAATGTGTATTACATATACTAATGCACTCACCATGAAAAAGTCATCCTGATGATTAAGGCAAATCATCTCTCCAATTAAGAGGTAGTATACTACAATCTTAGATGAATTGCCTAAATCCATGAATTAGTTATGAACTACTCATCACATTGTAAGAAACCCATGATTTGGATTTTCTATGTAACTTTTAATACACTCAAGTTATGTACAATGCAAGTAACGTGAGGAGTGTATACTTAAATAACCAATTAATGTAAAATGGAATTATAAAGGAAAGCAAAGAAACATAAATAAATAAATTTATAAATGAATTTTTATTTATTACATTATGTCATGTTTTCTAATGCTCAATCCCAAAAAGAAGCATACTCTATTGAAGAACAAGTTACGAGATTAGCTAAGTTTCTTAAAGAACTTGCAAAACGCAATTAAGAATAAAATGTCAAGATCAATGCAATTTTCCATAAACTTGGGCTTATAGTAGGACTAATAAACAACACCACACATCCATGTCAAGATGTATTTTAACACGATCTTCAAATTTGTTATAAAAGAAAAGATGTCACAAAAGCATTCAAGTTTCTTCCCACGAGCTTGTTCCCACAAATCAATTGAAAAACTTCATTTTATAGACGATAAACAAAGCATTAGATAGTAGATTTCATATTTCTCTCACTGGTATAAAACCATATACATAAAGAATTGTGTTACTAAAAATGCAAATAAATTACAAACCACTAAAATTTCTATATTTTGATGGAATAGAAATCTAAAGTAACATGTGGCTCACTCTGATGAAACATGTAATGATACTGGAATGAAGGGAGACCTTTTATTTAGCTGTAATGATACTGAAGTAGCACAAAAATTATAAATTTAGCTGTAAATGGGTGTCACTCGTAAAGATTAATGTCTCCCATGTATAACTGGTAGATCATAGATTTTGGCTATTTACAAAAGAATAGTGTTCCTCTGTCATTTAATTTCTTTCATCTTCATGAGACCAAGCTTCTGGAAATCCACCTCAGATCTTCCGTATCTTCGTCTCTTAGAAAGATGCTCTAGCATGCACGAATTGAAGCAGATTTACGCTCATGTCATCACTCTTGGTCTGGCTCGTTTTACTTATATCACCAGCAGAGTGTTATCTTTCTGCGCAGTATCCGAAACTGGTGATTTGAGCTATGCGGAGACCGTGTTCAACAAAATTGTGGCACCCACCATCTTTGATTTCAATTCCATGATAACGGGTTTCTTGAATCGTTCCGAATTTGAAAAGGGTCTCTCTGTTTACGCCCAAATGCGAACCTTAGGCGTGGAGCCGAATGCTCGCACTCTCACTGTTATGATAAAAGCATTTCTCCGTTTATCTTCGATTAATCAGGTTCATTGTCAGATAATGAAGTTTGGGCATGGATCTGATCTTTATGCAATCAGCCTGCTAATAACCAGGTATTCGACATGTGGAGCGATGGAGCTTGCTCGCCAAGTGTTCAACGAAAGCTCGAACAGAAATATAGTTTGTTGGACAGGCCTCATTAGTGGGTATTGTAGTAACGGATTCGTTGATGAAGCTCGTTGTGTGTTTGATGCGATGCCGGAGAGAAACGATGTTTCTTATAGTGCAATGGCATCTGGGTATGTTAGGAATGATTGTTTCAACGAGGCGATTGAGTTATTTCGTGAATTGAAGAGTTGTGCTGCCGTGAAGCCGAATGTTTCTCTTTTGGTGAGTGTTCTTGATGCTTGTGCAGCTGTTGGTGCATTTGAGGAAGGAAAATGGATTCATTCCTATATAGATGAGAACGGTTTAGACTATGATCTTAAAATGGGCACTGCACTAATAGATTTTTATGCAAAATGTGGGTGCATAAAGACTGCTGAGGAATATTTGACAAGATGCCATTGAAAGATGTAACAGCCTGGAGTTCCATGATCTTGGGATTAGCCATCAATGGTAATAATGGGATGGGGCTTGAGCTTTTCCATGAGATGGAAACGAGGGGGCCTAGACCGAATGCTATTACTTTTATTGGTGTTTTTACTGCTTGTAATCACAAAACCTTAGTGAATGAAGCCTTGCGGTTGCTTGGACGCATGAGCAAAGTTTATGGTATCTTTCCCTTGATTGAGCACTACGGGTGCATGGTTGATCTCTTGGCTCGGACTGGACAAGTGAAAGAGGCAGAGATATTAATAAATACCATGCCAATGAAACCAGATGGAGCCATTTGGGGATCTTTGCTTAATGGGTGTCTGATGCATGGTCATATGAAGTTGGGGGAGAGGGTGGGGAAGCTTCTAATCCAATTAGAGCCTCAACATAGCGGAAGGTATGTCCTCCTGGCAAACATGTATGCCACTATGGGTAGCTGGGAAGGTGTTATGAGGCTTAGGAAAATGATGAAAGAGAGGGGCGTACTTACAGTTCCTGCTTGGAGTTTTATCGAAATTAATGGAGTTGTTCATAAATTTCTAGTTGACGATAAGTGCCATCCTCAATGGAGATATATCTATAGTGTTTTAAATCAACTTGGAAGAGAACTTGACACTTTTAATGTTATGAATGATGCACGCTCATGAGAAAAAACATAGCAGAAAAGTGAATACTATGTTTTTCAAGAGCCATCCAGTTCCACATCTTGTCTTGGATTCTAAAGATTGTTCGAGCTGGTGTAAAAAAGATCTTTCAGCTCAAACATACCAATTCAAACTCCCTGACTGGTTGTTGAAATTTCTCAACCATCTTCTTGGGTAGTCAAGTATTTGCCCTATATTTGACTTTGATGAATTTGGATACGATGCACCAACATTTTTTGTTTATCAGTAGATGGCGGCTGACTGAGGCAAGCATGGTTGGATGCATCTCTATGCCAGCAAAGCATTTTTCTTACGCAAGCAAACAAGATGAGTGAGGACTCGTCACTGTTATTTAACAAAAAGGGGAAAGGATATATGCTTCCAATAATAGAGGTGGAATATGCTGTAAATCATGCATCTTGAAGATTTGAAATCAATATCAACTGCTTGAATTGAAAGAGAGAATCACATCAAACATTACTTTTTCAAATGATTGATCAATTCTGGGTAGACTGACTGATGAAAGATATTTAATATCATCCTGTCTGGGTTCTCCATTCAATGTTAAGGAATGAAACATCTCTTCTTTAATTAGCACAGTACCAGGTAAGCTTTTCCAAACTTTGAAGATGGGAGAAGATGCAGCTAGAAAGCCTCATGCTGTGTGTGTTCCTTATCCATCCCAAGGTCATGTGACCCCTTTGATGCAGCTGGCCAAGCTTGTGCACTCAAGAGGCTTCCACATCACGTTTGTGAACACTGAGTTCAACCATAGGCGCCTGATCCGATCTGCAGGACCAGATTCTGTTAGGGGTTTAGTGGATTTCCGGTTTGAAGCCATTCCAGACGGGTTACCTCCATCAGATCTTGACGCCACCCAAGATGTTCCTGCACTTTGTGATTCGACCAGGAAGAACTGTTTAGCCCCATTCAGAGACCTATTATCTAGGCTAAATTCATCATCGGATGTGCCTCCTGTTTCATGCATAATTTCAGATGGAGTCATGAGCTTTGCCATACAAGCTGCTGAAGAATTAGGTATTCCAGAGGTTCAATTTTGGACTGCCTCAGCATGTAGTTTCATGGGATATCTACACTACCGCGAATTCATCAGAAGGGGCATTTTTCCATTCAAAGGTACATCTTTTTGTTTTTGGTGGTTTATATTTTGGTGAGTAATTTTTGCGTTTACAGTTGCTTAACTTACTAGTTGCTAAAATCCCCTCTCAATTATGAGAAGAAATTAATGCCTTTGGTGGATTGGGTAATTAGAAGGTGCATGTTGACTAAATCTTATCATATAATTCATTTAATCTCATTAAAAAATGATGCAGTTCTCATCATCGAAACTATTTCATGAGGAAGAACCTTTACTCTGTTGGGTTCCATTTTTCTCATCAGAAAAAGTAGTAATAATAATAATAAAATGTTAAAAAATGAAAATAAAAAACATTCTCCGGAGAAAGACATCTCAGAATAGATGCTACATGTTGGGATTGGGCTTCATAGTTTTGGGTGGTATGAACTGGGCTGGATTGGGATCGTAGTATTCAGAGGAGTCCGACAGTGGGGAAAAGGGCTTATGCTTGGCTGTGCCGTCACTGACTCACTATGGCAGGTATATGAATACCTTGGTGGCCCAAGCACATTTAGATATGTCATATGTACCTTTTGTTTGGCAAAAACCTTGATGGCTTTATTCACTAATGTATGAAACCATAAAGTCTTATATTCAAGCACAATTTCATCCTTGGTGTGCCTCAGATGAAAGCTTCCGGAGTGATGGCACTCTTGATACACATATTGATTGGATCCCTGGTATGCCAAACATTCGGCTCAGGGACATCCCAAGCCATATACAAACCACTGATCCCAACAGCATCATGTTTGATTTCATGGGAGAGGAAGCACAGAATTGCCTAAATTCTCCAGCCATCATTTTCAACACATTCGATGCCTTTGAAGATGAAGTGCTACAAGCAATTGCACAAAAGTTCCCTCGCATTTACACTGCGGGGCCACTTCCATTGCTTGAGCGCCACATGCTCGATGGCCAAGTAAAGTCGCTGAGATCAAGCTTATGGAAGGAAGACTCTACATGTCTTGAATGGCTTGATCAAAGAGAACCCAACTCAGTTGTGTATGTGAACTATGGGAGCGTGACAGTGATGACTGACAGGCACTTGAAGGAGTTTGCATGGGGACTTGCCAATAGCAAATACTCATTTCTATGGATCATTCGACCCGATATTGTGATGGGGGATTCTGCAGTCTTGCCTGAAGAGTTTCTTAAGGAGACCAAGGATAGAGGATTACTAGTGAGTTGGTGTCCACAAGAGCAGGTGCTCTCCCACCCATCTGTAGGCGTTTTTCTAACGCATTGTGGCTGGAACTCTATGCTAGAAGCCATTTGTGGAGGTGTGCCTGTGATTTGCTGGCCATTCTTCGCAGACCAACAAACCAATTGTCGGTATGCCTGCACCACTTGGGGGATAGGGGTGGAGGTGGATCATGACGTTAAACGCGATGAAATTGAAGAGCTTGTTAAGGAAATGATGGGAGGGGATAAAGGGAAGCAAATGAGGAAGAAGGCGCAGGAATGGAAAATGAAAGCAGAAGAAGGTACTGATGTAGGAGGCTCATCCTACACTAACTTCGATAAATTCATTAAGGAGACTCTCCATACTCCATAGTAGGGAGTGAGTGGCAAACTATCCAAATGCATTCAGTCTTGTCTGTTTATTGAAGGTATTAGAGCACATACAAGAAGTATAAAAACCTTCAGCAATATCCTACAATACTCAAATTTAGTTGGTTTGAAATGTAATATGCAGAGAGACATTTCAAAATGTGTTGGTTGGAAATGGTTAACATGCAATCTATTCCAAATTATTTTCAAACATATATATATATATGTTTTGAAAAGGAAAGAAAGAAAGAGAAAAGGATGCTGACTATGCTGAATTTGTCGTTTTATTTAATTAAGATCTTTGTGGCCTTCAACTCAATAATTGAAGGGAGAATAATACTTTAAGGCACGTGGGATTGAAAATTGAGAAAATTAATGTGAAGTGTTAGAAAAACTTATAAAATTGCCGAGTAGTTGGAAAGTTTGTCTCTGAAGGATATCAGTCATAAATGCCTAAAATACCCTTAAAAGCATCTTTTTTTTTTTAAAAAAAAAAAAAACATGGAGTTAATGTTTATTTTTATTTTTTTGGAAGCTAGCTAGCCATTTTTTGAGGGTAGCAAGCCACTAGTCCCACTAGTCAAACTCCACTTACATTGGTCCTAATTTGGGCCCACGTATCTAAGAAATTGGAAAAAAAACTATAATAAAATGAAAAATGAAATCTAAGTTTGAAAATTTGAATAAATCAACCTACCTATGAAATAATAAGATAATTTGTAAGGTAGTGCATACAGGGTGTTTATGTATAAAAAAGGTTACCTCTAATCAATATATCAAACATAAAAAATACCCATGTGAAAATATTTTACAGCTCTTCTATATTAAAAATACCTTCCAACAATATATTAAATAATTTATTTATATTTTTTATTAGGATATATTCTTTATAAGGGATTTTGTATTATTTTGTATCTTTAATAGTTAATAAATTAATTTCTCATATATATTTGTTTATGTTTTACTTTTTATATTATCTTTTTATTTTGACTTTCATATTAATAACTAAATAATTAGTTTTTTATAAGAAATATTTTCATGTGATGAAAAAAAATATTTGTTCTTTCTCATGATTGAAATATTGGAAATTGGGAGAACTATAGGTGGCAATCACGTTTTTTTTTTTGTTAGGTTTTATTTTTATTTTTTTTGTTTTTTATTCTTATAAATATATATATTTTTTACATTGTGATTTATGTGGTTTTAGTGTTGTGTTTTTATAAGTACTAGTCTAAAAACACGTGCATTGCACATGGTAATAAAATATCATTTTTTTAGCCTTTTAGAAAATATAATGAAAAGAATTAAGTAAAAGAGCTTATAAATAAATTTATATTTATATATCTTTGCATACTTTTTATAGATGTTGAAGGATTAAAAAATATATAGTATATTTTAAATTTAGGATGCTTATTTATTTACATAATATTAATACTTATGAACATGAATTTATAGTTAAACAAGTAACTTTAATTTATATTCAATCCCCTTTGTACCATTAGTATATTTACTTTATATAGTTAATGTGATACAGTGACACAAATTCTATACACCTCCTACTTAATATGTGTCCGTAGGTTAGCCATGTTTTTATTGATTTGATTTACAAAACAGTGGAATAATTTAAAATAATTTTTTTTCTCAAACATCATTAGTGGGATAAAGATTCAATTTGTTATGTGCAAATTAAATAAAATGTATGAGATAAGTGTGCGGTGGAGGAATATGTGACATGAAAATGTGCAATCCCTTCAATGATAAAAAAATTTTAAAAATTAAAAATCGATTCAAAATCCTTAACAAAGGGTAGTCTTATACACTCTTTGTCAAATTAGTATATTTGTTTTATACGAATAATATAACACCATTGTATATTGATGAAAATTTCATCTATATTGAAACTAATTGCAAAATAATCTCAAGATTGAGATGGAAAAGTTTAGTTAACCATAAAAAATATAAATAAAAGATATGTTAAAAATAGAATTTAGTCTAAACTTATTTTATTTTTCTTACAAAGAAAAAAAGAATAAAAACTTTATTTAATCATAAAAAACAAGGCATACTAATTTGCATAAAAAAATTTAGCCATAAAAAATATAAATATAAAATATGTTAGAAAATAGAAATTACTTTAAATTTATTTTTTTATTTTATTTTATTTTTTGTTATGAGAAAAAATAATTTTTTTTAATATGTGTTATTGATATAAAAATGACGGAAGATGTATCCCCAAGTCAATTTTTTTTAACGTGTTTCATTTATATAAAAATTATATAATGGTGTTTTCAAGTTACACGTTTAAAAGTGACAAAAAGGGACTTAGATTCTGAAATAATTTTATTTTAAAAAATTAATTTTAAATTTATCAAAAATCCACCCACGCTCCCCACTTGGCTTTAATGATAAGACAGAATAGCCCAGCATTCGGTCCCCTTCTTCCATGTGCCGAGAGGTTTCTTACCCCAAGGAGATTCCCAGCTAGCTGTGGATTTGTCTTTCATAATGGAAGAGCTTGGGACCGTCCATCTCTCACATCGAGATTGGGATGGGATAGTGTGGAAACACGTCATAGGGCCAAGTGGATGATAATTTAATGTGTTCAGTACTCCAGATTACTCACATACAGATACCACCACCGTACAGGCACCAGATAAAACAATACTGTAACCCATGTGACTGATCTGGCTTTTTTCACAGCAGAGAGTCAGATACACATATTCGAGGATTACAAAGACAGATAAAAAGATTCCACACATATTCTAACATTGAACACCGAGGCAACAAGACAAACCACTACAATATTGACATCCACCATCTTTCTGAAGTTCAGGATACTTGAGCATATTCCATAATCTTGCCGATCAACCCTTGTTCCATCCTCCAGCCTGCCGGGTCGTGGTATTATTTGTTTACATACTTTATTGAAATTAAATTCTGTCAGCATGTCACCGTACACCGTCCCTTCTCGTCTCTCTCATTGCAAGACCGATTCTAATTATTTTTGGTTTTTAAATACTAGTGACAACGATGGATGAGAGTCATGTGTAATACTATAATAAAGTAATAATTACAAGACCAAATCAATCTCAACCTTGTAATTGAAAGAGCAGGGAATAGAAAACGAATTCACAAGGGGTTGGGTTGATGACAGAAAACTAGTACCGAGGACCAACCCCACATGAGGATATCTCAATTATTCAATGGTCAGGAATCAGGATAAAAAGAAGATTTCCATAAGCACCAAAAAATATGGGAAGCCTTCACCATCCTTGATTTCCTAGCTGGCCCATTTCAATACCTTTGCTGAAAACATTGATGGACTCCATTAATGGAGCTAGAAAGCCTCATGCAGTCTGTGTTCCATATCCAACACAAGGCCATGTGACCCCTATGCTGCAATTGACCAAGCTCCTACATACAAGAGGTTTCCACATAACCTTTGTCAACACTGAGTACAACCATAGGCGCTTGCTGCGGTCCCGGGGACCAAATGCCGTTAAGGGCTTACCAGATTTTCGATTCGAGACCATACCGGATGGACTGCCACAATCAGACCGTGATGCATCACAAGATATTCCATCACTTTGTGATTCGACCCGGAAGACTTGTTTGCCACCATTTAAAGATCTATTAGCTAAGATCGCTTCATCCTCGGAAGTGCCTCCAGTTACATGCATAATTTCAGATGGAGTGATGAGCTTTGCCATAAAAGCAGCCAAGGAATTGGGCATTCCGGGGTTCCAACTTTGGACTGCCTCTGCATGTGGCTTCATGGGATATCTAAGCTATCGTGAGCTCATTAGAAGAGGAATTGTTCCATTCAAAGGTACTTCTTCTGGTCCATTTTTTGGGTCTATTATAAACCTATCATAACTATATTTATCATGAAGCAAAATAAGTTTTTGACAGTATATATGTAAATGGATATATGTTGAACCCATCCCAAGTTTTCCTTTTTAGGTAGGATTTTAATTGATAACTATCTTTCAAATGCCGACAAATGAAAACCAAAAGGGAAAGAGAGGATTTTGCCTATGGACTCGATAATGGAAAACGACCATATTTTCAGCAAGCTCATTAATTTCATAATTTGAGAGATTTTTAATAAGATTTGGCATACAAATATTTGTAAAAAATTATCATTTTCCTTTCTAAATTCGATGTGTCCAGATGAGAGCTATGCTACTGATGGCACTCTGGATGCGCCTATTGATTGGATTCCGGGTATGCCCAACATGCTGCTCAAGGACATACCAACCTTTCTCAGGACCACTGATCTCAATGACATCATGTTCGATTTCTTGGGAGAGGAAGCTCAAAATTGCTTAAAGGCAACGGCCGTAATCATCAACACTTTTGATGAATTGGAACATGAAGTCTTGGAGGCCCTCAAGTCCAAGTGCCCTAAACTTTACACTGCGGGCCCTCTTTCCTTGCATGCTAGGCATCTGCCCGAAAGCCCTTTCAAGCATCATAGCTCAAGCCTATGGAAGGAAGACCATAACTGTATTGAATGGCTTGATAAGAGGGAACCCAACTCAGTCGTGTACGTAAATTATGGGAGCATAACAACTATGACAGACCAACACCTGATTGAGTTTGCATGGGGGCTGGCTAATAGCAGACACCCCTTTTTGTGGATACTTCGATCTGACGTGGTGGGCAGGGACACTGCAATCTTGCCTGAAGAGTTCTTAGAGGAGACCAAGGATAGAGGACTAGTAGCAAGTTGGTGCTCGCAGGATAAAGTGCTTTACCACCCATCTGTAGGTGTTTTTCTATCTCACTGTGGGTGGAATTCTACCACTGAAAGTATTTGTGGTGGTGTGCCTCTCATGTGTTGGCCTTTCTTTGCTGAGCAAGTCACAAATGCCCGGTATGCATGCACAAAATGGGGGATGGCCGTGGAGGTGAACCAGGATGTAAAGCGCCATGAGATTGAAGCACTTGTTAAGGAAGTGATGGAAGGGGAGAAAGGGAAGGAAATTAAGAAAAATGCTATGGAATGGAAGAGGAAAGCATTAGAAGCAACTGATGTTGGAGGATCGTCTTACAATAATTTTGAAGGATTCATTAAGGAGGTCCTCCAAAACCATAGTGATTACCAGTAATTGATAAACCATTGGTGGCAACTGATTTCAGTGCTAGAGGAGTTGCAGTGAGTGTTTTAATAATTTTAAAAATTGTACTTCCCCCACCTTTGTTTGTATCCTTCTCTTATGGCACTGCTACACTCTCATACTCCTGATTCTGGGGATATCACACAATCTGAAGGTATAAATTACTTTCCCCACTATTAATTTCTTCATATTATAAATTAATTTTTATAAGACAAGTCACAAGACGGCATTTGCATCGTAACCGTTGAGGCAATCAAAGTCTATTTTAGCGGTAACAACCGTTGAAGTCAAATCTAAATTGCTGTTTAATTAGTAGAATTTTGAATCAAATTCACCCTTTAAGCAACACAATATGGGTTATAGGTATCTTTTAAGACCAAAAACCCACATTCCTCCTAGTTGCCTTAAAAGCATATGTAGATTCTTGTAAACTTGTTTAAATTTCGAGTCAAATTGATCTTTTTACCAACAAAATAAAATAAAATCTCTATAAATTAATGTTTAATAAATTGATAATTTCATTAAATTGATAAAATCTTCATATACCATTTTGGGTCAGTGTACTAAATTAATAATTTTTTTAATGCATAAGATAATAATTTTTTTTTTTTAAATCCTTAAAGATCCAAGGAAATATAAATTAGTAATCATGAAATTTATAAAAAAATAATAATAATAATAACAAACAAGACTTCATAATATAGTATTAACTAGTTTTTTTACCATCTTTATTTTTCTCAATTTAACTCTTTTTTAGAACAATTGCACATTTGAAATCTCTTTTATCTTCTATATATGGAATTAAGTTTCCACGCCAAATATTTTCATTTTAGAAGTCTTTCCATATTTTACAAATAATAATCATCTCTTCTTTTTAGAGTATTTTTTAAGTTTTTATATATTAATTTTTTACCATATTTATTATTTTGAATTTATTGACATACATGTATTAAGTACTATATTGTAGAAACATAATAATCACTCTAAATTTTAAAAAAAAATTATATTTATTGATAAATTAATAAATAATTTATTTATCAATAAATCATTAATCCCTTAAAATAATAATTTCTCATGGTCCCAAAAATATTATTTTGCAGTGATTTTATTATATAAGTTATAGGCATATTTTAAAATTATTATTTAAAATAATATTTTTTTTAAAACCGTTGTTGAGGCCCAAATGCATATTTTAGAGGCTAAAATCGGCCATCACCAAAACTCCAATTATTCAGCAATTCTTCAATACTTCCCGTCAATGGCATTCAAGTCAGACCCAGAAAATTTACCCACATGCATGCGTCACCTCTAGCTGGTCTTTTCCTTGATAGCAACAGAAATTCAAAGATGATATTCCATGAGCCTGATGGCACGGCCACCCACTAAAATACGGAGTTTTGACCCAAAATGGTACATTTTAGAAAAAAATTTCAAAAACTAAACTTGTTTTCAAAATAATATCCAATCTAATACATCTATACCACATAAGCTATCATGTCATAAAACCATAATTGGTAACCGGTTTTATTTTTCTAAAACGGTTAGAAACCGTAGTCACTAACTACGGTTTTAACTTTAAGTTTAAAGTCGTAGTTGGTGACTACGATTTTGACTTCTTTTAAAAATGGACAAAGTCATAGTCATTAATTGCGGTTTTAACTTTATATATATTTATATATAACTTTAATTTTTTTAAATAAAAATATTATATTATTTTGATTTTAAATAAACTTATTTCATTATTTAAAAAATAATAATATATGAAATTAAATAATTGATATTTTTAATTTGATATAAAAATATTTTTTAATTTTATTAAAATAATAGTGTGGACCTTGCATTTTGCTCGATGCATTCCCACTCGATCGACGAGACTCGCTTTTAAGTTGGTGAAAAATTAATTTTGAAAAGAAAAGTCGAAGTCGCCACTTATTTTTGTTTTATTTTTAAAGGGTAAACAAAATAAGAAAGAAAACTCTAAGTGTGACTTCTTATTTGGAAAAAACAGTCTGTGGGAAACCAAATACATGTTCGGGGGTCAGGTTATTTATCGGAAATGTATGATAAAAACCATAGCACCCCTTTAAGTCCCTAAGGTGAGGCAGATGTGGCAATTGATGAGAAAATCAATGGGTACCAATGAAATAATCAGATAATAAAGTGGATCATGCATCAGAATAAGCAAAATGAGAATGAGATTGTACCTTAGCAGCAATTAATAGTGTGCTATCATGGAAACAAGGTTAACTCAAGTATAAAATTATCACATGAATATCAAATAGCAAGACAAAGATCAAACAGTGTTCATTAAGCATAACAGCTGACAATTCATATGTAGGGCATCCACCAAAGCCCAATTTATTTTGCATGAATTAATATCACATATTCCATTATTTTGGAACTATGAAAAATTCATTCATGTTTATTAAAAAAAAATCAAGGAAAATGAAAGATAATTTTAAAATCGAAGAAAATTTGTGAATTAAAAAAATATTTGAAAAATGGAATGGAAGGAAAACTGGAGTTTTGAAATTTATTTGAAAATTGAAATCTCGAAAATATTTGAAAATTGGGATTTTAAAAATTAAATTTAAGAATTGGAATTTTGAAAATTATTTGACAATTGGAATTTTAAAAATTAAATTTAAGAATTAGAATGTTGGAAATTAAATTTTGAAAGAAATTAGAATTTTGAAAATTATTTAAAGATAGAATTTTTTAAATTGAAAATTAAATTCTGAAATCGGACTTTTGAAGAATTATTTAAAAATGGAATTTCAAAAATAAATGAATAAATAAATAAAATAATAATAATAACAACGAAAATAATAATGATTAAATAAATAAATGTGAAAATTGAAATTTTGGAAATTGGAAATTGAATTTGGAAAATCAGAATTTTGAATAATTATTTAAAGATGGAATTTTAAAAATAAATGAATAAATAAATAAAATAACAATGATAAAAGAAAATAATAACTATTAAATAAATAAATGTGAAAATTGGAATTTTGGAAATTGGAAATCGGAATTTTGAATAATTATTTAAAGATGGATTTTTTATATAATAATAATAATAATAATAATAATAATAATAATAAT
This sequence comes from Vitis riparia, assembly GCF_004353265.1. Lineage (NCBI taxonomy): Eukaryota > Viridiplantae > Streptophyta > Magnoliopsida > Vitales > Vitaceae > Vitis > Vitis riparia. Next base: position 7,535,795 of record NC_048437.1, read on the forward strand.
AATAATAATAATAATAATAATAATAATGAAAATAATAATGATTAAATAAATAAATGTGGAAATTGGAATTCCGGAAATTGGAAATCGGAATTTTGAAAATTTATTTGAAGGTGGCGTTTTGAAAACTACATTAGGAATTGTGGAATTTTGGAAAATTAAATTTAAAATTTTGAATATTGGAAGATTGAATTTAAAATTAGAATTTTAGAAAATTATTTCGAGAATTAAATTTGGAAAATTGAATTTTTTTTTAAAAACGAAGTTTAGGAAAATTGAATTTTTGAGAATTAAAGTTTTATAAATTAAATTTAAAATTAAAATTTAGGAAATTATTTCGAAAATGGTATTTTGGATAATTAAATTTAAAAAAGGAGTTTTGGAAAAGGATTTGAAAATTGGAACATATAAAAAAGTGAATTTTGAAAAGGTTATTTGAGGATATAATTTTTATAAAAATTACATTTTTATCATAAAAAAAAAATTAAAAAAAAAAAAAAAAAACCTTGAAAAGGCCAAATACTTGGCCCATTGGGGTCTACACCAAACAAACAAGAACTCAGAACAATAAAAAATCAACATACCCAGTAGCCTTTAATGAAGCCCAGTCTTACAAAGCCCAACCTGAATATAAGCTAATCAAGCCTAAACTTAATACATGGAGTTCAAAGCCCACATGGGACAATTTAGACCTAAAAATAAACTCAACCCACTGCCTTAAGAGTCCACCAATAAAAGCCCAATGCTCAAAATACCAACTGTGAGAATCAAAAGACAACATTACCTCACTTTTAAAACCTTTAGGTTGTAGTCCAATGGATGGAAAGTTGACAGAGATGGATGATGGTTGTACATGGACGATGGCAGCATGGGAATGGAGAAAATGGGTATGAAGAGAACATAAGCTGGCCATGCAGGCATGATTCCTGTGCATGCGGGTATGAAATGGGTGTGGTGGAAATGAAGGGAATGAGCCAAAAATGGGTATTAGTGAGAGAAGTGGGTATGATGATGATGTGCATTGGTGGGTAAAGGTTTCAGTGGGCATGAGGTGTGATAAATGGAGCATAGTGATAGGTATAATGTTAAAAACATAGTGAGATGAGGTTTCCATGCATGGACTAGGAAAACGAGTTTGAACGGATGAGGTGGTGGAATGATGGATGGAGGTATATGTATGTGGTGGATATGGGAAGAGTGAAAATGGGTATAGGAATGAAACGGGTTGTTGCAATGGGTGTAAAGGATAAAGAAAGGAGTATGGGGATGGGTTTGGAGGTTATGATAGATGAAGATTTAGAGAGAGGAATGAGTATGAGGGGGTTCGGTGGGTGTGAAGGTGGAGAGATGAAGGTGGCTATGGCATGCATGGTTCTTATGCATGAGTGAGACATGAGCAATGGGCAGCTGGTGAGGCATCTCGGGTGTGATCGGTAGCCACAAGTAGTGAGAGAAACGGGGACGACTATGCATGCATGGTTCTTATGCATGAGTGAGACATGAGTAGTGGGCAGCTAGTGAGGCTTCTTAGGTGCGATGAGCAGCCACGAGTAGTGAGAGAAAGTGCGAAAAAAATGGGCTAGTGATCTTGCTCATGGATGACATAGATGATGGGGGTATAGTTTGAGAAATGGGATAGTGGGGGGTGTTTAAAGGTAGAATGAGATATGGGTTTGAAAATGGGTATGAAGATTGATTAGGATGGGAAGGTGGTGATATGGAAGGAATTAAGTTGAGGTTTTGCAATGGAACGAATGGGAAATGTGGTAGGAGAAGTGGGTCAATGGGTTCTAAAAAGAGAGTGATATGCATGGGGGCTTTTGAAGGATGAGATGGGTAGTAGGGATATGGGTATGGTGATGGGAGCACGATTCTTGTGTGAATGAGTAAAGATGAATGCAGCAAGGAGCACTCACAGGAAACTGAAATGCCTCCACCCAAACTCTCATGCGAAAAGGTTTGTTCCTCTCTCAAAGCACAAATTGAACCTTCATGATTCACATAAGCAACTTCCTCACCCAAATTAATAACACCAAAACATCTTTATTGCCACTGTGATGCCTAATGAACCCAGACGACAACGTGACCCCAAATACCAAAGTTTCAATGCAATCCCATGGCCAACCCAGGTGAGATCTTCACACCCCGGACTTAGCAGAAATAGGGGAATGAACAAAATAAGATGGAAGCAAGGCAAAAACTAGAGAAATAACCCAAGGAAACTAAGCGAGTCATGAACATATACAACCTCATTTCAGGTGACATCCATGGGCCAATACAGATGGAATCATAAGGGAATAGGAGTGTGGTTCTGATACACCAAGTTATGGGAAGGAATAGAGCATCTGGAATAATTCTTTCAAGAGAAGTAAAAAACACCCAAAAAAAAAAAAAAAACTGAGCAAGCATACCTAGAGTCTCACAAAACAAACGAGTGGCCTACAACATTCACTCCAATCAGCAAATGAACTAAAAAAAACAGCAATAACCAGGATAGAATAGTATGAAATGAGAAAATACTAGAGAATGCTAAAATCATACTTGGACCGAACTGACTAGCTCCTCTCCTACTTCTTCTTCAGTTTCTCTCTAAGGCTCTTCACTGGTTCCCTCTCAAGCAACTTGAAAAACTCCTTAAAAATGCAGTTTTCTCTCTCTTTCTGATTCCCTTTAGAACAAGCTCCCCCTCAAACTCAAATCCTTCGACCGCTCTATAACCAGTCCCCAAAAAGAATAAAAAAAATCTTTCATGTTTCTTCATTCTCCCGCAAGTCGCTACCCGCTCTAATGCTCCAACCGTCACCCTCTGAAACTTCAACCACCACCATGGCAAAGTGGTCACGTCCAAGGTTACATGTCTCATGCATGAAGCTTCATGGAAGCTGGTCCTCCCATTTGTCCAAGGTGCTGCCAGCTCCTCCGGGTAATCAAAAGATACCTTTTGGTGCTATTGATAAAAGAAATAATAATAAACACTAGAGTTGGTTTGCAAAAAGAAGGGAGTCTACAAATAGGCACTATATTTAATATAAATATATTTAGTTAATTATATTTAAATATAAATAAAATATAAAAAAATTATGAAAGCCTATTAAAAAAAATATAAATTATTATATTAATTAAAAATATCAATTATATTTATTAAAAATATATTTTTATAAAATATTTTTTTTTTAAATGTATTAAAACAATTGACACTATATTCAATATAAATATAATTAGTTAATTAAAATTAAATATAAATAAAATATAATAAATTATATTTATTTAAAATAAATAAATTATAAATGCCTATTTAGAAAATAATAATAATATAAATTATTATATTAATTAATAATTTTTTATATATTATATGTAAGTGGTATACAATATCACATATATATAAAAGTTTAATTTAAGTTTAAAATTTATCACATTTTTATTTAAATATATAAATAAATTATTATCATATCGATATGATATTATGAACTTAAATTAAAATATAATAAATTTTAAATTTAAATTGAACTTATATACATATGATATTATATATCACTTACATATAGTATATAAAAATTATTAATTAATATAATAATTTATGTTATTTATTTTTTTAATAGGCTTTCATAATTTATTATATTTTATTTATATTTAAATATAATTAACTAAATATATTTATATTAAATATAGTGCCTATTATTTTAATAAAATTTAAAAAAAAATATTTTTATATCAAATTAAAAATATCAATTATTTAATTTCATATATTATTATTTTTTAAATAATGAAATAGATTTATTTAAAATCAAAATAATATAATATTTTTATTTAAAAAATTAATATATATATATATATATAAAGTTAAAATCGTCATCGGTGACTATAGCTTTGACCATTTTTTAAAAAAATAAAAATTATAGTCACCAATCACGGTTTTATGATATAACAGTTTATGTGGCTCAAACGCATTGAATTTGACATTATTTTAAAAACAAGTTTCGTTTTTGAATTTTCTTTAAAAAATATACTATTTTGGGCCAAAGCTCGCTCTCTCTGAAGCGCTGATTGATGTCAAGATGCAGTGATGGGCTGATGAGAAGTTTAGAACGTCGTGTACTCATCTCCTATTGACACTTGACATTTGACATTTGATCTCCGCATGGTCCGGGAAACTTGGCATATTCAGAAACAGATGCCCCGGTTTCAATGGAATTGAAATTAATTAATAGAGTGAAGGTGTTCTTTTTGTGTCGTGTGGTGAACTGTCACCCTTCATTTTCAGTCCATTGTCATGCCATGAATCAAAGTGAATGCCGTCTCATGCAAAACAGGAATCAAAATCCTAATCAAGTAATATTCGATATTTATATTAATGAAATTTTCATTCCTGATTCAATAACAAAAATATAATTCAAATGCATTAACAAATCGGAACGATTGTGTTTAAAGTTCTTCACATTCTGAAAATCAGGTCGATATTCATATAAGATGTATAATCGATACTAGCTCCCAAAAATTTATTAACAAAAATACTTTTTTATTATTCATTCTAATTTATTTACATGTATTTTTATAAAACCATTAAAAATATTATTTATTATATATATATAAGGCATTTATACTAGTTATATTAGATTTATTCAAACCCGTCTCTTATAAATGTATTTTCATTTTTTTGTTTATTTTTTTATATAAAAACATTATTTACACACATAAATAAGGTCAAATATAATATTCTTTTATATTTTCACACATGCGACAAGGTATTTATACTAAATATAGAATATCTTTATATTAATTGTATAAAGATTTTACAAATATACCCATTATGAATATATTTAATTTTTTTTATACCAAAATGTTGAAGCATAATTGTCAAATATATATATATTTTCATATTTTCAAACATATATTAAGATTTGTACGAGATATGCTATTTATGAATCTATTTGTAGTGTTTTTAACCACATTAAATTTTCAATTGACAAATTCTTCAAATTTCCTTCAAGTCAATCTTGGCATTCGTTACAAACAACAACACAACAAGGAGATGGTTGCAACATGAAGACCCCACAACCAAGTAGCAACTAATGGTTGAACTGCCAGAAGGTCTGCATGCTCCTATCAATCTCGCAACACTCAAAAAAGCATCAAGCATGATTAAAAATCATGAATATTGAAGAAACTCTTCTATATAAGTGAGGGAAGCTTTCTCAGAGGCCTTGGATTTCATCTTCAATCTTTTACTTTGCCAAAAATGGATCCAAAGGTTATGGGAAAGCCTCATGCAGTGTGTGTACCGTTCCCAGCACAAGGCCATGTGAACCCCATGATGCAGGTGGCCAAGCTTTTACACTCAAGAGGCTTCTACATCACCTTTGTCAACACTGAGTTCAACCACAGACGCTTGGTTCGGAGCAAAGGGCAGGAGGACTGGGTTAAGGGCTTTGATGATTTCCGGTTCGAAACCATACCAGATGGGTTGCCACCATCTGATCGTGATGCGACTCAAGATCCTTCTATGCTCTGTTATTCCATTCCAAAGCACTGTCCGGCTCCGTTTCAAAATCTATTAGGTAAGCTGAATTCATTGCCAGAAGTGCCTCCAGTTACACGCATAGTTTCAGATGGGGTCATGAGTTTTGCCATAAAAGCCGCAGAAGAACTAGGTATACCTGTGGTTCAATTCTGGACTGCTTCAGCTTGTGGCTTCATGGGATATCTGCACTATTCTCAACTCATCCAAAGAGGAATTGTCCCATTCAAAGGTAGTTTTTCTTTCTTCTATTTCCTTAATTTTAAGCCCATTTGTGACTCTTCCCTAAGGTTTCTTTCTTCTGTTTTCTTAACTCTGTGAATTCTTTGGTGCATGTGCAGATGAGACCTTCATTAGCGATGCCACTCTTGATACACCTATAGATTGGATACCAGGCATGCCAAACATCCGACTCAAGGACATCCCAAGCTTTATTAGAACCACAGATCCCAACGACACCATGCTTAATTACTTGGGAGATGAAGCACAGAATTGCTTGAAAGCTTCAGCAATCATCATCAACACGTTTGATGCTTTCGAACATCAAGTATTAGAAGCAATAGTGTCAAAGTTCCCTTCCATTTACACTATAGGCCCGCTTTCATTGCTCACTTCTGTCGCCCCCAAGAGCCAGTTAACTTCATTTAGGCCAAGCTTGTGGGTGGACGATACAACATGTCTTGAATGGCTTGACCAAAGAGAACCCAACTCAGTTATTTATGTGAATTACGGGAGCGTGACGGTGATGTCTGATCAGCACTTGAAGGAGTTTGCATGGGGGCTTGCCAACAGTCAATACTCATTTCTATGGATAGTTCGACCCGATGTTGTAATGGGGGATTCCGCAGTATTGCCTGAAGAATTTCGTGAGGAGACTAAGGATAGAGGATTGCTAGCGAGCTGGTGTCCACAAGAACAAGTGCTCTCTCACCCATCTGTTGCTGTTTTTCTAACACATTCTGGGTGGAATTCTACACTGGAAACTATATGTGCAGGCGTGCCAGTGATTTGCTGGCCATTCTTCGCAGAGCAACAAACCAATTGTCGATATGCATGTACAGAGTGGGGGATTGGTATGGAAGTTAATCATGATGTAAAGCGCCATGACATTGAAGCACTTGTTAAGGAAATGATGGAAGGGGAAAAAGGGAAACAAATGAAGAAAGCAGCTAGGGAATGGAAGAAGAAAGCAGAAGAAGCAACTGGTGTCGGAGGGTCATCTTACAATAACTTTGACAGACTCATCAAGGAAGTTCTGCACCATGGATCATAAATAAACCAAGTAGGGGCAAGGCAGAAGTAATCTGCAGCATTTGAATCATATTTACCATGTTGAAAATTTTTCGACAGTGAAGATTGTTTTTAATATTTCGAATTTGAATCCTGGATTTGTATAATTATATTTATCAAATTTGAATTTGTTTAACGAATATTCAAAGAATAACATGGATTTGTGAAGATACTTCTTTAATCAAACTATCCTAGGACTCATTATTCACACGTATCCTTAGGTATTGTTACGGAAATTGAGAATAGACAATAAGAAATAAATAATAAGAAGAATACATAGACATATGTGAAAAATCATGGATAGAAAAAAAAAAAAACAAAAATCACTATATCAAACATTGATATAAGAAGGGAGAGATTCGAGCAATTATTACATAGACATATAGAAATTATAACTCTAAATCTTATACATATAACATATATAGAAACATATAAGAGAATAATAAATAACTTCACACCTAAAATCTGGCCTATGGGCTAGATCTCTCCGCTATCATCATAAAACTCTAAATAAATCTTATAATTTTAGCTTTATCATATATAAATATATATCCGTATCATAAATTTTTTAGGTCAAACCAAATAAATTTAAGCCATCAAACTCTACCAAATATACCTCCAAAAATATATTTCTTATCCGGTAACGCTTGTGAATAATAATCCTGAGCCATATGTATAAGCTTGTTCGGATAAAATTGTGGCTCGCGGGGGAGCTTATGAGGCGATGGTTCACACCTTCCCGAAAATCGCCACCACTCCTGTCCTTTTTTCTGGGATATGAGTCATATGACATGTACATGATGCCTTGTCAGCCATCCTATTGATTATTATTTTTTGGAAAATGAAGTCATTGGGCCGGAAATATTGACGATTGACGGAATAGTTCCAATCTAGGATTACCATTTGGACCTTACGTGTTTAGTGGATATTTGCCCCTCCCTGAAATCTCAATGGGTGGTCGAGTTTCAACTAAAGAATATTAAAACAAAAAAACAAAAAATAAATAAATAAATTATTTTTACGTTTCTTAATTTATTTACTTTATTTTTATATAAAAATAAATAATTTTAAAGTATGTGAATTTTAATTATATTTAATCTTTTATATTATTTATGATAAATTAAATATGACAAAAATATTTGTTGAAGTTTAACGTATAGCATGAGGATGACGGCCGCAAGAGAAAAGTGCTTAATTTGCCACCCATCTTTAGGTCTTTTAATAACGCATTTGCAGGTGGAGTTCTATTACTGAAAATAGGCAATTCTTTCCATCACAACCCTCACAAAAGGAACAATACAAAGAGAACACAAGTCATTACCATGCAAAGAAAACGGTAATTATGAATAAGAAAACGGTAACTCTCATAATTTTCCATAGTGATCGAGTTCATGCAAAGAAAATCTGGCAAGACATATTATATATAGGCACCGAGCACTATCCACATTCCACATTTTAGGAGAGTGGTTCGTCTCATGGCTTTAGTCATTACCATGTGTCCAACAATTGCATTGCTTGCGTCCACTTATACCACAAGTCATGCATTGCTTGCTTTTACTCGTGGCAAGTATAATACTCGGGTTTTTTAATGACACATCAGATACAAGGATTAGAAAATTTTTCATAAAAATTATTAGTTAAATGGTCAAAAAAGAGTGGTGAAGATCACATGTTAATATTTAATTGGAGAGAGATTTTAGAAATGTTGGTCAAAAGTTAATAGTTTGAAAAATTTTCCACATCAAATGTAAGAGTAGAAATTTTAGGAATTAAATTTAGATTTGGCGAAAAATTTAAACATCAAATAATTAAGATTAAATTTTGAAATTTTGAATGTTAAGTAAAATGTGAGAATTAATTAAATTATTATTGAATAATTATCAAAGAATCATAGTAAGAAAAACTTGATAAAAATTTATATTATATCAAATTGTTATAATGGATAATTAAAAATAAATTAATTGAATTTAATTTTATAACGAATCAATTTAATTTTTGTAATTGGAATTAAACTTTATAGAATTATAAAGCATCAAACAAAATTGAATTGAAATTAAATTAATATTAAATTAAATTGAATTGAAGTTAAATTAAGATTAAATTATAATATATGAATGTAGAAAGATAGACACAAATAAATTAAATTAATTAAATGTGAATTTAGTGAATTTAAATTTTGAAATTTTGATGCGATCTAAGAATTTGACAAATGAAATAAATTATATAAAAGTTATACCAAAGGGTTGACAATTTGATTTTTATAAATTGAATGATTAATTAAATTATGGAATTAATTTTTAGAATTTTGAAGTAAAAAATTTTTAGGTAATTAAAGTCAAATTATTCTTTTTGAAAAGTAGACTTGTAGTAAATTTAATTAAAAATACAATGGTATTTTAATGAGACATAAGATCATAAGTCAAGTATAATTTATAATTGTGAAATGTGAAATAAAAAGTAATAATTTATTTTATTAAAACAAAAGGACATGTGTGATATATATATATATATATATATATATATATATATATATATATATATATATAAACTAGCATGGAAATGAGTGGATTGTTGGGTTGTAGTACATCGTCATATAATTTTCATTTAGGTTGTTTTTGAAAACCCTAAACATGCAAAATGATTTGGTTTTGATTTGAAAATGTTAAATGAAAAGTGAATGAAAGTTTAATGCAAAATAAAAAATTTAGAATTATTGATATTTAATTGTTGTTCTTATGATAGAATTTACCGGATTGTTGTAGCTATGAAAAAATGTTTTATTGGAATATTGGTTGATATAACTTTATAATTGTTGTCATGTTAAAAATTATATAAATTTATTGGTGATATATTAGTGTTGAAAATAATGGAAATTATTTGTTGAAATTTTGAGCATTGAGATATGTTTAAAATGATTGTTTTAAAATTATTGATATTATTATAAATAAATAAAATGATGATATAAATGGGGTTTTTGTTAATATTTGAATTATTGGAAAATTTTCCCTAATGTTGTGGACCTTGTGGTGGCTTAATCATGGGAAATTATAGTATTAATTGTTAAAATTATTGATATTATTATAAATAAATAAAATGATGATATAAATTGAATTTTTGTTAATATTTAAATTATTGAAAATTTTTCTCGAATGTTGTGGTGGTTTAATCGTGGGAAATTGTTGTATTGGTTGTTAAAATTATTGATATTATTAGAAATAAATAAAATGATGATATAAATTGGGTTTTTCTTAATATTTTAATTATTAGAAATTTTTCCTGAATGTTGTGGTGGCTTATATAAGTGTAGGAAATTCTTGTATTAGGTGATCAAATTTTGAGATTTTTGGGGTTTTTCTTAGATATTTGTGGTTATTTAATTGTGAAAAAATCGTTGTGTGGATTGTTGAAAATTATGAAACATAACGGGAGTAAATAAAATTATGTTTTGAAAAATTATGGATGTTAAAATATGATTTGATTGCATTTCATATGCATCATGATTGTGTGAAGAAAAAGAAGAAAATTGAAGAAAAGGTTGTGTGAATCACAAATAAGAATGAAAAGACCCTGAAAAAGGCAAAAATGAAAAGAAAAGATAAATGGGAAATAGAAATACCTCATAAAGGACAAATTAATAAGGGAGTGAGATCCTTATGATGAAAGACTCAAAAGTTTATCCCAGAAAAACTCTAAATGGGTAGTGTCTTTGGGTACGGATGCATATCCTTCGGTAAAAGTTTGAGAACAATAGTGCATTACATGATTGTACATAAGTATTTGCATCACGTTGCATTTGGAAGAAGGATTGATATTATTTATCAATTGGATGTTTGAATATATTATTCGAGACTAAAATGACTTGTTTATTTTGGTGAATTTAGAATTATTGATATGTTAGGCATGTGATTGAATAAGAGAAGTGATAATTTTGATTGGTTTAAGTGTGTATAGTTGTGGTTCATTTAATGTATTCGATATAAATGTAATATTATATTTTAACATGCAATTGTGTTTTATTGACCTAGAATTTCTAACTCATTTGGAATGTAAAATACCCTACTGAGCAACGTGGAAATGTTCACCCCTTTATTTTTTTAAATTTTTAGATGCAAAAATAGTTTCTAAAGAACTACAAGAAAATCATGAAGTGTTCCAAAGAACCCCATAGAGTAAAAGAACAATAATGATGGTTGTTTTTCATTTGTATTATGTTTGGCATATAGTAATTTGAATTATAAGGGCTTTTATAACTTAAACTATATTTTATTAGTTTGTAAAATTTTTTATAAATATTTGGGTTATCATCTTGGATGGTAAGATGATTGGCGGGGTTATTGTACTTGTGAATGGGTGTTAGTCTAATTGTTGGTTTTGAAAAAAAATAAAAAAAAATCAGATTATTAAAATTGATTGTCACCTTGGATAAGCGTAACCCTTAAAGGTCAAACCTTTGACTTATGGTTACGAGTCAAATTCTAGATTGCCCAAAATTCGGGACATCACAACACCTATATCATACTCAACAATTGTCTTAGTTATGTCATCTTCCTAGGTCTTGTTGCACTATTGCATGCTACTTGCTTTATCTGTACCTTGTCAAGCCCTCTTTTGAACTACATACTTATTGTTGTAACCTTGTTCTTATGTGCTAAGCTCTCTTCTCAACTCATAACCTACATTTTTTGCATTTTAGTCCATGTGAACCAGCCTTGTTGATTCCTTTCTTTCGAGGAATGCATCATTCATGTTGTGTGTCATAACCATGGCTCATAGTATTTTGCCCATGGATTGACTCATGGCATTACACTCATGAGTGCTTGCTGTTTCACTATCCCCTTAATATGATATGCTATTCAATCTCAAAAGATATTGGATTCAAGAGTGTATAAATGTAGCACAAAAATTATTTATTCAAAACATCTCATAGTTCATAGTATAAAAAATAAAAATAAAAACTTGATTTGGAAGAAAAAGTGTCTGTTTTGGTTGAGATGCTTCAATCACTAAAGATCTTCCTTCATAATGTTATTCTTTCATATGCAAGGTTATGTAGGCAACCTCCTTAAGTAGAGACCAAGAAAGAGAGGTAGAGAGACGTCGCGACTCCTTGGGTTTTCTTTTTTAAAGTTTGTCTTCATAAAGCACAAAAATACCTTATACAAACCTTAGGGCAAGACATAAAAACTAAACTACCTTCAATGACCTAACCCTAGGCCCCGCCAAACTATTCTACAAAGATAATGTCAAGTTCCGGATCCTTCTCAATCGAATCACTAGCACTTGGCAACTGTTGATGCTAAGCCAACTGGAATTAGGTCTGTGTAGCTTCGCTGAAGTCAGACAGACTTCTTCCCTTCTTCGTACTTCTTGAAGAGTCTGTCCAGTTGTATTGGAACCAAACGGACTTCTTTCCTACACAAAATGATGTTCAGATAGGTGGTCCGGGCACGCCCCTCCGAAGGCTAAGTCAGACAAGAGTAACTCCAACTTTTTTTGGAAGAGAATGAGTATATGTGTGCGCGCGTACCTTGTTCTTGCCTTTTGAAGGGTTTATATAAAGTTGATGACACCGTCACTATAGTGTTGACTATACACTCTAATCTTTTCTGTAATGATAATTGCCCTTAGGGCAATTGGGCAATCATCTCAGTTAAGGACAATTGGTAGGTGTCATATGTTGACGTGTCAAGATCTCGGATCTTGCAGTTGTCTGTATATTTAGCCTGTCAACATTTGGAATTATGTACAACAATTAATTAACGTAAACTTATGGGCTAAATGGAGTCTCGTCAACCACTCGGATGTCAAGTGTGATTGATCATGCATGCCAGAAATCTTAAAAGCTTGATCGAACAGTTTCTTCTCGTATGAGAGTCCAGACTGTCGATTCCGTCTGGCCTTATGGGATAAAGGAATCCTCTCACTTTTAGTATCAGACAGAACTTATCTTGATTTAAACAGAATGATCTCAAATGGGTTACATACTTGCGGTCAAGGGGTCTTGAACTTAGACACGTGGAGGAACCCCCCACAACAACCAGGTTCGAAATTCCGTCCAAAGGACGGAACACAGAAACCTAAGCAGTTTTACAACGTTGTGTTGTCCTTTCCTATTTTATGGCAAAGAGCGGTTCAAAGATGCGTTCTGACTTGTGATTAATTGGTCCGGCTCCATTTTAAATTTCAGGCTTCAAAGTCTCGATACACATAAAAAAATCCACCAACCGCCTCATGTGAAAACTTGACACACTTTCTGCATAGTCCAAGCAAACTTGCGTATTCCATGCACATGGAACTTTGAAAAAAATGTAATAATTTAATATATATATATATATATATCAAAACCCGATACCATTGTCAAAAAAACCCACTAGGTCTTGTTAGTCAAGAGATGAATAGTTAGTGGTGCATTGGCTCTCCACCTAACTATTGACTCACGGTCATGCATTCTATCCAATATTTGTGGTCAAATCATATCCGTAAGTTGCCGACAGACAACTTGGAACTCGTGAGAAATATATAGCGCCCTTCATCAAGCCTTCCCAGAATAGATTTCCCACATTTCTATGTTCAATTCTATTTCGAGTCCATGTTTTCACGGTTTGCAAAATCTTCAGTTTTATTCCATTTGTTAGTACTGAACTTGTGGTTGCAGTGACACAAAAAGTCTGCTTTCTCCTATATATCATTCTCAAATTCAGCTATTAGGGTTGAAGAACCTGTTTTACAAATTACAAGTACTATATATAAAAGGGAGGTAAGGTTTCTCGGAGGCCTTGGAACTATTGCAGTTTCGTCCCTGTTGCTTTGCTAAAGATGGATCCAAAGAACACAACCAGAAAGCCCCATATAGTATGTGTACCATTCCCAGCACAAGGGCATGTGATTCCCATGATGCAACTAGCCAAGCTTCTACACTCGAAAGGCTTCTGCATCACCTTTGTCAACACCGAGTTCAATCATAGGCGCTTGGTTCGGAGCAAAGGAGAGGACTGGGCTAAGGGCTTTGATGATTTCTGGTTCGAAACAATATCAGATGGATTGCCACCGTCCAATCCTGATGCCACCCAAAATCCCACTATGCTCTGTTACCACGTTCCAAAGCACTGTTTGGCTCCGTTTCGACATCTGTTAGCTAAGCTGAATTCATCGCCAGAAGTGCCTCCAGTTACATGCATAATTGCAGATGGGATTATGAGTTTTGCGTTGAAGGCTGCGGAAGAGCTGGGTATACCTGAGGTTCAGTTCTGGACTGCCTCAGCTTGTGGCTTCATGGCATATCTGCATCACGCTGAACTCATTCAGAGAGGCATTTTCCCATTCAAAGGTAGCGTTTCTTTTCTCTTCCTTTTATCTTTTAAGCTCATTTGTAAAACTCTTCCCTCAGTTACAGCACTTGCATTCATCTTCTAACAATGAAATCTTTGGTGTGCCAGATGAAAACTTCATGAGCGATGGCACTCTTGACACACGTGTAGATTGGATACCAGGCATGAGAAACATTAGGCTGAAAGACCTCCCAAGCTTCATTAGAACCACAGACCCAAATCATATCATGTTCCATTTTGCGCGTACGGAAACACAAAATTGCTTAAAAGCCTCAGCAATCATCTTCAACACTTTCGACGCCTTTGAACATGAAGTGTTAGAAGCAATCGCCTCCAAGTTCCCTCACATTTACACCATAGGCCCGCTTTCGTTGCTCAGCTCCTTCATGCCCAAAAGCCAATTGACTTCGTTTAGGCCCAACTTGTGGGCGGACGATTCGGCATGCCTTGAATGGCTTGATCAAAGAGCACCCAACTCAGTTATTTATGCGAATTACGGGAGCGTGACGGTGATGTCTGATCAGCACTTGAAGGAGTTTGCATGGGGGCTTGCAAACAGCCACTACTCATTTCTATGGATTGTTCGACCCGATGTCGTAATGGGGGATTCCGCAGTTTTGCCTGAAGAATTTCTCGAGGAGACTAAGGGTAGAGGATTGCTAGCGAGTTGGTGTCCACAAGAACAAGTGCTCTCTCACCCATCCGTGGCTGTTTTTCTGACACATTGCGGGTGGAATTCCATGATGGAAACTATATGTGCAGGTGTACCTGTGATTTGTTGGCCATTCTTTGCAGAGCAACAAACAAATTGTCGATATGCATGTACAGAGTGGGGGATTGGTATGGAAGTTAATCATGATGTAGAGCGCCATGACATTGAAGCCCTTGTTAAGGAAATGATGGAAGGGGAAAGGGGGAAGGAAATGAAGAAAAATGCCATGGAATGGAAGAAGAAAGCAGAAGAAGCTACTGGTGTTGGTAGTTCACATTGCAATAACTTCGACAGATTTATCAAGAGGCTATCCACCATGGATGCTAAAAAATAAACCAAGTGGCGGCAAGGCAACATAGCAGCAGTTTGAAGTCACAAGTCACAGCCATCTTTGCCATTATCTACATATCTGTTGATTTTATGAACAATTAGTAGAATTAAAATGAAGTTTCCCATCTTTTTCATTTTGCTTACAGAATAATTGCCCTTCTGCAAAAAGACCCCATTGTTAGTTTTTTAATGTCGCCCACGTGGCATATTTTGTTATTAATTCTCTTTTATTTATTTTAAAAGATAATCATGGTGTGACGTGGGCTTATTAATTACCTTTTATTTAATTTAAAGGACAATTATGGTCAATAACATCTTTTATTTAATTCAAAAGACAATAATCATGATTTGCCGTGTGCTTATTAACTACCTTTTACTTAATTTAAAGGATAATTATGATCAATAATATTTAAATACTAAAATTCTACTCATCAATTGAAGGCAAGGATGAAAGTTTCCATTTTTTTCGCCGAAATTTCGGGTTTCGGTGGCCGGCGATACGAAAGAGGGGGGGGGGAAATGTCGATGAGAGATTTCGCCAAATTTCGGTTAAAATCGGCGTAAAAATCGCCGAAAAATGGAAGCAGGCGAAATCTTCCAAAAATCGCCGGATACTGCAATTTATCGGCGAATTTTCGGTTTGTATCGCCGATTTTATTTCCGAATTTCGGGAAATTTCCCGATATTTCCTACCAGTCCAGCCCGCGCACAGGATACAAAATCTGATCATGATTTGCAGGCAATGTGTTTTTTAGCCTGGCTCAAAAATCGTGGATTTAGGGTTCGTGAAATTTAAATCCAATGGCACAAAAGCAAAGCGACCCCTAGAACAGATCCAGAAAACACAGGAAGCAAAAAAAAAAAAAGCAATCTTTCTGGTTTTCCTTGGGGGTTTTGCATGGATTTTCTAGGAAATCAAACGAGGATGAACTTTCCCGGAAAACGAATGGGGGATGGATTTTCTTGGGAATCAAACGGGGTTGCAGAAAAATAAAAATAAATAACAATATTAGATTAGTACCTGGGAGGATTGAAAGTGGTAGAGGAAAATAGGGCCTTTTTAGGGATTCTCTCGTCTAGGGCAACTTCAGAAATGGGCTTCTTGATGCCCGAGTGAGAGAAGTGGGTGGCCCTTTTTATTTTTAGATTTAGTAGAGATTAAAAAGGAAGAAGAAGGAAACATATCATGAGAAGAATTTTCCACTCTCTATATATAAATAATTATTAATTATCCATCTTTATTTTGATTAAAGTATCGTGAATTAAAATTTCGATTTTTATCGATGATATTTTATAAATTAAAATTAATTTAATAAGATAAATTATTAATAATTTTAATTATTTAAATAAATTAATGTTAATAAAAAAAAGTTATTACCACATATTTTTAATAAAATTTTATAAATTAAATCCCAAATAAAATATTTTATTAATATTTCAATTTGGACCCTTGTGCATCTGAGGGTCCAAATTGAAACTGGATGTGATCCAATGGTCAGAATTGAACCTCAAGCTATGTAATAATATGTATAAATTATTGATATTTACTAAAATAAGTTTTTCATGAAACTTCATAATGAGTGTATAAGTACAACTAATATAATATAATTATGTATAATATCGCAAATAGTATTATATATATCTATATATATCAAATTCTTTCACCAAAACAACTTTAAATTGTCTATTATACTTTTAATTATATTAATACAAGGTTTTTTTTCACATTTCCATGAGTTTTGATCAATTTTTTGCTTACAAAATTTTTTTTTCAAAATATTCATCGATATTTCTCCGATACATCCATAAAATCAAGTTACTAATATATCCATGATTACCGATATTTTCATCCTTGATTGAAGGAACATGATCGGAAATATTTTACCATTTCTCTACCCATATATATATATATATATATATATATTACAAAGGAATATCAAACTAAAGCAATCAGATAAACCAAGATATGTTTGATTACTATTTTTTAAAATTATTGTGAGGAATAGTTTTTATGTTTTCAAAAAAAAAAATGTATTTGAGAACTGAATTCTGAAAAATAGTTTTTATTCTAAAAAAAACTTGTTTGATTGAGTTAATAAAAAGGTTTTTTATAATAAGTAAAATAAAAAATATATTTGAAAGTTATTTTTTAATTAATAAACTATTTTCTTCTATTAACTTGATATTATAAATATATAAATAATTTTCATATACACAATTTATTTAAATTAAAAAAAATATTTAATTTTGAAATTTTTACACCAATTATAATTTTCTTAAATAAATGATGACTTTGTCATCATGTGTAAATATATTAATTTCAATAATTTAAGGAAAAAGAAAGGGTTTGCAAGTGGGGGTGTGATGGTTGGGTGGAGCTCACTTTTGTGGAAACACAAAAAACAACTAAAAAAATACAAAAATAAGGAAAAGAAAATATGAAAAACAATATATTCTTGAAACAATGAAAACATTTTTTTATTTTTCTCAAAAAAAATGGTTTTTGAGAATACAAAAAAAACAAAAAACAAAAACACATCTGCTTCCCCAAACAAGTTTTTTTGTTTTCAAAAACAAAAAATAGTTCTTGAAAATAGGAACCAAACAGGCCTCAAATCTTCTCTAATTTGTTTTCTTTACAAGAAATTTCTCTCATGCATTAAGATATGTTTTTTTTATTGTTTTTTTTATAAAAATCCCAAATTTCTAAGATTTGGAATTAGGGTTATGGTTGTTCCGTAAAAATTAGAGTTATGATTATTTTATAGGAATTAAGGTTAATCATTGTTCTGCATAGATAAAAGAAACTCTAATATCAATTTCTAAATGTCATTAATTTTTCAAAAAAATAAAAAATGAAACTTTAAATGCTAATAACTCTTGAGGATATATATGATAGCATATTGCAATAACTCATTTTGTGAAAAGTGATACACATCTCAGTTATTTATTTTTTTTTTTTTTGGATGTGTTTTTGTGAAAACTCAAAACTACGTCTTGCACAAAAAAAGTAATTTATATTTGATACAGAATTCCATTTGAAAAACTAGGAAATTGATACTCACGGTTTAAAATTTAAAATTTATCTAAATAAAAAAGAAATACAACAACAGACCAAAAACTGATTATGATGTGGATATTTATTTAGATAAATATAGAGTAATTAGCGGAACAAACGTCGGGGTGGTGGCGCAGTTGGCTAGCGCGTAGGTCTCATAGCTTCGAGTGATCCTGAGGTCGAGAGTTCGAGCCTCTCTCACCCCAGACTTTTTCGATATTGTTTTTACAATACCCGCCACTCATTTCACTCTTTATACCCCACTTTTTTTTAAAAAAAAATTTTAATACCCATCATTCATTCACCATTTACACCATCATATATAAACCATCATTTATTTAATATAAATTCATTATATATATAGATAGATATATAATATGAACCATTTATTCCTTACCATATATTACTCCTTAAACTACTCCAAGATTTTATTCCTCATAGGCAGAAATTAGTTTTAGTGTTTTTCTTTTCTATTTGATTGGTATCTTTCATCACCAGGTAAACCATCCATAGTTGTCTCATCAGTAATCAGGGGATAAGTCTTTTTGTTTGTAGGCATCCACCTCCAACCGATTGTAATCATAAGTCATAACTCATCTTACCTCCCCCTTTAGCTTCAGTGGAATAATGAAATTACTAGCTTCATCATCTTCACCATTTTAACTTCACCCATCTTTGCCATCTAGAATTTATTTGATACCAAACACTTATTCCCGGAAACAGGCCACTTCCATAACACAAATGATGGTAAAACAGAGTACTGAAACATCTGATAAAATCCTAAAACCCAGTCATCAACAACTTGAGAATAGACCTGGAAAATAATAACACATGAACCATCCTCAATTACCAACTTATGGTAAACATGAAGATTGCAACAATGTAACAATTGGAAAACCTGCTAATAACAAAACAAATTATCAGATAATAAAATCTGATTTGTTCAAATTTATGTCCAATCCAAAAGAATTAAGTTATGAGAAAATTGTCCAGATTACAGATGCAGAACATGATCAAAGCAAGATGTTATCGATTTCATTCTTTCTCACTTCCTTTTATCTCCTTCCTATGAGTCTTTTATATGGGACAAAATTATCATAACATGGCATTACCTACAACGCTACAACTACAAACACCCTACCCCTCCACTCCCAGTTGCTACCCATCCCCAAGGACCATCATCCCAGAAACTGAGAGAGAGAGAGAGGAGAGAGAAGAGAGAATAATAGAGGGAGGGAGAAAGAAAAGGGAAGTTCAAACAGCTTAACTGCTGTATTTCCCTTAACATGCACTGGATCCCAAGAAGTCCATTCACCAAGGGAGGGTAAGTTGGCGGATATCAAATTGATGGGGATGCAAATGGTAACCATCAACAACTACCTCCTGCTAGTCGCAGCCTTGCCCTTGCTGAGATTGGCAAGTTCCTCAATGAGCTTTTTCTCTTCACTGCTCAGCCTTTTTGGTATTTCGACTTGCACACGAACCAACTGATCACCTCTCATGTTGCTTTTATTCAGTAGGGGAACACCTTTCTTTGCCATTACCAACGTTGTATTTGGCTGTGTACCAGCTGGGATTTTCAAATCGACCATGCCATCCACTGTTGGAACCTTGAGTGTAGTACCCAAAATAGCATCAATGTATGACACCTTACAGCTGTATAGGATGTTGTTGTCATCACGTTTAAGTATAGGGTCTGGTATGACTTCAATCATTACGAAAAGGTCACCTGGGGCTCCACCTCGTCTTCCAGCATTACCTTCAGATCGAACCCTTAAACGGCTACCAGAGTCCACACCAGCTGGAACTTTCAAACTTATCCGCTTTGTCCTCCTTACCCGGGAATCACCAGAACATGCAGTGCAAGGGGTGGATAACTCCCCAGTCCCACCACAAGAAGAGCAGGTCATCACCTGTTGAAAAACTCCTAATGGAGTCCTTGCTGATGAGATAACCTGGCCCTGCCCTCCACACGTGCTACATGTGGTAGGAGTGGTCCCTGGTTTAGCACCTGAGCCATTGCAGGTTCCACATGTCTCCAGTCGGGTTATCTCAATCTCTTTTTCAACCCCAAAAACTGCTTCATTAAACTTTAAAACAAGGTTGTAGTACTCATCCTCGCCATCAACAACTCTACTCCTGGAACTTCTGCCGCCCATGCCACCCATACCACCCATACCACCCATGCCTTCAAAGAGCGACTCAAAAAGATCAAATGGGTTGCTGAAATCCTGGCACAGGGAAGCAATGATCCCAATCAGAGAGTAGATGTGAAAAAACAAACAAATAATAGATTCTGAAAGCATTTTCTTTTAGCACTATTGGAGATCTACTCACCCCCATGCCCATACCAGCACCTTTAAGTCCTGCTTCCCCATACCTGTCGTATAAGGATCTTTTCTCATCATCTGACAAAACCTGCACAAGTAGCTTGCCAATAAACCAATTGTTTTATAGATAGCAATCAAACTGTAGAAGCTAAATCATGAATCAAAAGAACTTTTACCTCATATGCATTGCTAATTTCCTTGAATTTCTGCTCCGCATTTGGTTCTCTGCAGCATAGAACAGAATGATTTCAAGAAAAAAAAATTAATAAAAAAAAAAAAAAAGGCAACACAGATTAAACAGATCCTCATAGAATAAAAACAAATAATTGGTAAATATGATATAGAATATCATTGTCTTCCAAATAACTGAAACAACTGCCATGTAGGGGCAGAAAAGAGCAAATAGATTGTTCACATATGGATCCATATGAGGCCCACTAAATAGTAAGGAGTTTGCCTAGATCAACATGCTGCCTTCATGAGAGCACTTCTTGTAGCCTAGCTCATAATAATATGTATCAGCCATTATATCAAACATGAAAGTAAATTCTCTGAATGAGATGAAGGTGTAAAATACCATGCCTACTTCACTTCTCAGAAGTAACAAGCTATAACATCAAGCAATTGGAATGGACAACCCTGATGATATTAATTATATATGATTAAGAAATGGCTTTTCAACTCACTTGTTCACATCTGGATGATAACTCCTGGCAAGCTTTCGATAAGCTACAAAATGAAGAGTACACAGAGTAAGGTTATATTAGTGTAAGGATATAAAGCAGGCTATGCAAAAACAATTCTTCAACTTCAGTTTGTAACACATAAGAGAGAGAGAATATGATAATTAATCGAAATAGATCTTTATCTTTCTTATTTGGTGTGTTATTAAATCACATGGTATAATGGGTATATTTATGGATTTTTATCTTTCATATTTTTCAGACTTTCAATGGAAGGATTCTTCCAACAATGCAAAGCTATCAATTTCATCAATCAAGACAACACTTTCAATTCCATGCTTTCTCTCCGCAGGTCAGATACACACCAAGCAAGCGGAGTGCACACATGGAACATTAAAAATGGTAAACAGAGGTATTTGTAATGCCAATTTAAGTAAAACAACTGTTATTTTGTTGAGTAAGAGCACGCACTCAATTATTATTAAACTATCCCATACAATATTTAACATGCAAAATGACAAAAATAATCCTCCCTCACCTTTATGATAAAAAATAAAAGAAAACAAAAATAGTAACTACATAATAATAGCCATATTACTTTTTCAGCTTCCTCTCCGGTGTGTTACCTTCATGCCCCTAACCTTTTGACTTCCTAACTTCTCTCATATGTCATACGCTCATGCATGTACCTACCTAGTAATAGTTAAAGGAGGTTATTTAAGTAATTTTAAATATAGAGTTAGCTACCAATTTATGTGTTCTTCAAATAATAGGTAATAGATTTGAAAATTTCCCCTTCGGAAGTCACCAGACCAAGGTTCAATCTAAGTCTATAAGCTCATAGAGAGCCTATTTATACACCGGATATATAATATTCAGCACACATAACTATTAGGAAATACAATACTGAAATCATATTAACAGAGCCCCAATAGGATTTAAGTACATTCCATAATCTTGAAATGTATATATAACAAGAAAAATATAAAAACAAATATTAAATCTAATATTAGTGTTATGGAAACAAATACTAAATCTAATAAAAGGTAAGCTAATACCATGTCTTGTAGGCTTATAAACAATATGAAATTACACAACCTAGCACACCATATTACACTGCTTCAGCCCATGATTTGTCTTCACCTTCAACACTTCCCTCAATATTTCATAAAGTATAAAACATGATTATTTTGACACAATATAAAAGTCAAGGTCCATGGAAACTATAATTGCTTTGCTCTACTACCACCCTTGAAAAACTTGAAGTTGGCTGCCACATTGTTGCAGCCCCTCCCCACTATAACCACTGCACACGTGATGGAAGGAGGGTGAAATTTTGGAAGGATAAATAGTGTGGGAGGAGCCCTTGTGTGTGTCCTTTCCCTCTTTGTATGCTTTGGGTGACAGATTTCTGGGGGGGTGGCAGGGTGCGGGGTGCATTGGAATCCGCATTTGTCTAGACAGTGAAAAGGGAAGAAAACGATAGGATGGTCTGGAAAGACTAAAAAAATGGAGTTTTATTTTTTTTTGTCAAATCTCTTTATTCTATTTTGAAGCCGGCATAGTTTAAAAAGGCAAAGAATACACCTAAGGTGCAAAAATCTCATAAGCCTTAGACACATGGTGCAACACAAGGTGTGCGCCTAAGCAAAGTGAAATACAACCTAGGAGGCATATCAATTTTAGAAAATATGATCCAAAATCCAATCCAAAAAATTTAAGACTGAACATTTATAAAAAGCATTTAAAACAAAAAAGTAATAAAATTATATGAATTTTCATATATAGATAAAAAATTTAAGAATAAAAATGTTATATAAATTTCACTATATATAAAGAATAAAAGTGTTAAAAAAGAATAAATGAATAAATAAATAAAGTAGACGAGGCATACCTCTCCAACAAGGCCCTATATAACTAGGAAATGGTTGAGCCTTAGGCTAAGCACGCTTTAATCATGCCTTTAACAACAACGAGCCAAGGAGATCAATTCCCTTTCCAACGAACATAATTTGGAATTAATAAGTCCCATCTAAAACAAACCTTTTTGCTTGGGAAGCCAATTGGGGAAATGTATTGATGTTAGCTCAACTTCAGAGGCAGCAAATAAATATTTTCTCTATAAAGACAAAGAGGAATCAATTGATCACATTCCTTCATTGTGCTAAATCAAGGGTCTTGTGATAGTTGTGATTCTCCTTATTTGGCGTAATTTGGGTACTCCTTTCCAGAGTCAAAGAGATTTTTCCAAGTTGGCATGGATCTTTATGGGAAGGAAACAGAAGAAGGTATAGAGAGCTGCTCCTCTATGCTTTTTCCCCCTTTTTTGATGATTTGGAAGGAAAGAAATCAAAAAACATTAAAAAAAACCATGAACAATATGATCAAA
Organism: Vitis riparia; assembly: GCF_004353265.1. Taxonomy (NCBI): domain Eukaryota; kingdom Viridiplantae; phylum Streptophyta; class Magnoliopsida; order Vitales; family Vitaceae; genus Vitis; species Vitis riparia. The sequence goes on from NC_048437.1 coordinate 7,559,427, forward strand.
AGTTGAAATGTTCATTCCTAAGTAATCTTTTAGTATGGATTAGGTTCTACATAAAAGAAGGTTCAATGCCTCTGATTGATGTTGTAGATTTTGTTGAGATCATGCTGAAAGAGACAGTTAATTTTTGCGTTCTCCATATTTTGGCATTGCCATTTGGCACCCGTTAGAGACATCCTGTGTACTTTGGTATATTGTTTTTTTTTACCATATCAATAAATTTTATTGCCTATCAAAAAAAAAAAACACTGGGTCAAATGGTTGTATTGATCATGTATTGGCCCTAGAAGTTGGGTGACACAAACCTCACTAGCCTTAAACACAATTAATAAAGTAGGCTTGAAAAGACACCCCACATAACTATTGAAAGTAATCTCTTTAGGCTTACAAAATTAAGTCTGAAAACAGTGTACATGATGATACACAAAAAGGAGAACTTGAACACCAAGAAGAGCAATACATATCTCAAACAATAGGAATTCTTCATCTCTTCCATGAACAGTGATCAAGGACAGATTTGGTCAATCCAGATCCCATTATTTACAGTGACAAGAACAAAGATTTATTTTTTACAGGCAACAAGAACAATCACAACAGAATGGAAAATAAAGCAGACCAGCTCAAACCAGATGCAATTGTCAGGGACACAAGCATCCACAGTTCAAGTTCTAGACAGAGTGAAAGGAAGAAAACCTTGCAACAGACTAGATTTTCCATTGAGAGTATGAGAAAAAGAAGTCCTTTCAAACCAAATCAGGTTCACAGAGGAAAAGGGCATATTCATGCCAGATAAAACCAACAGTACAACAGGGGAAGAGAAAAAGAAAAAGGATGTAACAGTTAAGAGAGTCAAGAAAAATCAATAAAATGAAACGAGGCTCAATCAACTATTACTTCAATCAAAGAAGTTGTTTGCCAATTATCAATTTCAAACCAACCCATGACCATACCTCATAAAAAAATTTATGTTTCTACCCTCGCCCCCAAATACACCAGTTAAACACATGGAACAATACCCCATAATTTTCTCTTCCTTGTATGCCCTCTTAAGCATGTCAGAACTGCATTAAGTGTAAAAGGCATCACTACTTGATCCTGACAAGAGAGTGGAAAAGGCCTAAAAATGTAGCAACGGTACAACACAAATAGATCAAGACAACTCTGCACCTCTTATACACATCATACACCAGTTAGGAATCAACCAATTCCTGGTTAGCATATGATGCTTTAGTAAACACTTATCTAAGGCCATGGTCAATCTATGAAAGGCACCACCAAGTTCCAAACCTTTTAAGATGGAAACCGGAGCTTCCTTGAAAACCCTAACTAGATGAAGTATAAACTGATGAAGAAGATTTCCCCTTCATTGCAAGCCACTCAAGAGTATCATCCTCCCTCTCCATACGTCAGCAATATAGATTAAAAAAAAAACAAAATAAGGTAATTAAAAATAAAAATCTCCCACAAGCTAATCAGATTACCTAAATTGACGAAAGTTCTCTTATGAGCTTCAAAAATAAATAGGTGGACAGCATTTTTAAACTAAGGCAACCAAACATCCTCTAGCACCTAGGAACCATGTTTAAAACAAATATGCGCATTTTTCTAGCTCAATGGACTTTCACATAAACATAAGCTCAAATCCAGAGTAAGATTGGAAATAGAAATCACTATAAAAAAATGACTTGGCCAAGGAAAAAGAAGACACAAACGCATAGCATCAAAATTACGCAGAACATTCAAAGCAAATAAAGGAGCCAGAAGTGTATATACCGCTTTTAATTTCAGATTTGCTAGCATTTTTAGACACTCCAAGAACAGAATAGAAATCCTGCATGAGAAAAACCATTAGTACCAGAATCTGGCTTATGCAGCCATTGATTAGTATTGCAAGCAGAGTGCAGAGCAAAAATTAATTTGGAACAATAACGAGAGCAACAAAGTAACAAATTTCAGAGACCCTGCACAGCCCCATTGCCATCATGAAGCAAAGAAACGCTAAAGCATTGTACTCACACTATCAGCTCTAACAGTGAATCGAGCCCCCCTACGATTATGTGACGTTTGAGATGACCCCGCATAAATGAACGCATGCAAGGAACCCTGTGAGAATAAGCTTGAACATGCGGATGCCAAATAATTGATCTTGCTTGAAGCACTGCAGGCAAGACAAAATAAGCAAAAATAAATTATTCTCTATGTAACTGCAAGCACACATTTAAAATTCTAAATTAACAATGAACAATTAAGGAAAGAATCCAAAACTCAATCTTAGCCACAAATGTTTACCAGAGAGCCCAAGGAAGAAAGACAATTAAAGCGAATAATTGCACATGACAAATAATTCAATAGCATGTGCCTCAAAGGACTGAAAATTAAAGGAAACCAGAGATGACATATATCAAAATCAAAAGATAATGATCCGATCATAATAAATCACCATTGAGAAGACTAATCCCAAAGAATTTTATTCCTGTAGACACCTAATGTTTAGCTTAGAATCAAATAAAACCCATCTTAACAAGCAGGGAAACTAAGCAGCTAAGACAGCTCAATGGTTCAAAAAGCAGCTTCATAGTTTTTGCCAGTTTCAGCAGTATACTGGGAGAGTACCCAACTACACTTGCATAGTGCCCAAATGCCCAGAATTCAAACATAATCTAGCAGCAATTTTGTGACACTGGCTAATCCTTTCTCTTTAGCCTTTTCATGAATCAGCTATTGACAGCTATATTCCATTAAGCCATAGACCATCAGGGAAGAAATTGGGGTAGGGGGAATAAGTGTACTTCATCAAGTAGCAACTTCCAAGTGCGAAGCAACTAAGAAAAAACTAGCTTGACTTAACAACATAATGCTTTAGGCCATTATTGCCCCCTTCATTTATGCATAAGAAAAGCCATCAATTACCTCAACTCCTGACATTTGATGGCTAGACAGATTAAATCCCTTTAAATATACCCAAACCCACATAAATAACTCCATTAACATAGCTAAACTGACAAGCAAGAGGGGAACTTTAAACTCAGAATATTGTTTTGTTTTTATACTCTTTTTTTTTTCTTTTTTTTGGTTCCCATTGGGACTTGAAGAACCTCCCATGAACCCATTCCAGATTATTTTTTTTTATAGGTAAATTTAGATTATTGGATTATGGAAATTAAAGTGAAGAAATCATTGTGTATAGGCTTCTAGGAACCAAAAATTTCCTAAGGGGTTGCAATTCAATTGATTCCGAGGTAGAATCTATTTGACTTACATTAAGGAAGTTTGTAATTAGTTCAGACCATACTCATAACACAATGAACCTAAAAGGACAGAATGTATTCCCTAGATTGTATGTATTCTGATTTCAGAAGTGGCAGACTCATTAATGGTATGCTGACAGAATGTGGCGTCTTCAATCACAGAAGAAAGTCAGCGAGCATTTCTATCTGAGGAGTAGTTAATAGTGGCTCAGACATTCCGACCTGCTTGCAGCATAATCACAATGCAAAAAATATGGCACAGCACATCAAACCATGTCTTATAAAACTCAAGCCAGCAGATGCCTATCCTGTTGTGACAAACTAGCATTTTGTTACACTTCTAACTAGTGAACAGTTGAATTGGAATGCTCACCCATAATTGGATCTTGGAAGCTTGTTTGTGATCGAAGATCTTAGCATAAACTGAGGACGAATGCCCCATTGAGCGGGCCAGGTAGTTCCACACGGTACAATGGCCATCCAATCTGTTGTCAGGCAAGGGTGTGTGTTAATCAACAAGTTATCACCACTATCATTCGAAAAGCTCTTTGCTTACAACTCATAATTTAGTGTATATTGAGAATGTATATATTAATCATACAGCAATTGGAACAGATTATTGCCCTGTACAAATGAATTAAAAGGACTGTATGACTGAGAATAAACAAGCATTTAAGAGTAATTTAGAATTTATAGATACAATTGACTTTGCTGTATGACCCAGAATCCATTTCATTACAGAAGTACACCAATGGAAAGGATGACTAACAATCATCAAAACACAAGGGTGATAGATGTATAGTTGAATACACGGAGAATAAACTAGACAGCTCTTTGTTTAAATGGTGATTAAGGCAGATCAATATAAGATGTCTTCAAAGGCACCAAAATGAAACCAAATAAAATCAGGAGCATCTACATTAAGAAATATGAATTTATTACTTATTGATATACATATTGACACAAGAAATGCATTCCATAGGATGCATCCCATAATTTCAGCCATTTTATGGTCTGACAACTAACAAGATGTACAAAGAACAAAAAAAAAAAAAAAAGAACATTTTCTTTTCTTTCCCTTTTAATAGGTAAATAAGGACTGTATTAATAAGAAACGAGGTATTCACAACATATACAAAGTAAACAAAGGACCAAAAAAGAAGCGTGAAAACACAAAAACCAGCAACCGTACCCTACAAAGAGCTTAACTAATCCACAAAATCTAACAATGACAAAAAACCATCCCCCATATATACAATCTAACTTGGTCCCAAAAAAGATATAAGAAAGAATTTTAATTGTTTGGTCCAAGTTTTCACAATCAAAAACAAGTTGGTGCATCCTATGTATGCAGGGAGTACACAAGAAGTGCCAACTAGGCCAAAAAAAAAAAAAAAAAGTGGTACAGACTACAAAAACAAACTAAAAACCACTATAAACAATTTAGATCATCAATAAAGTCCAATAGAGAAGCACAATCCCTCCCCAACATGATTCCAAAGCAATCCATAAGTGACCTTATAAGGAATTATTTTAGCTTAAGTCATTGAGTGCCACCCCATCAAAGATCCTTCTATTTTTTTCTCGCCACATCCTCCAAAACAAACAAAGAGGGGTCATATTCCACATCTTCATCCGCCCCTTATCCATGCCTTTCACCTTTCAACCCAAGAGGAGCTCTTTCACAAATTTTGGCAATGTTATCAAAAGCAAAAGGCGATGTCAAAGCAATAAGACTCCTTTTAGCCTAAGGCAAAAGGAGAAAAACACAGTGATAGCCTAATTATAATAAGGCAATAAAAAATATAGATATATTTACCTATTCGATACTTAACCAATATAAGTGTCGTCTTTAACAATCAATACTATTTATTTTCCATCCCTCATGATGTCTTATAAAATTAACAAAATAGTAATAATTATTCAAAGTGTTAAATATTATACGTCACATCATAGGCAACATCATATTAGAGATATTCATTCTGTCTAAATGGATATTCTTTTCATACATCTAAAAATCATAATGAAAAAACAAAATGAGAGAATGAACATCGTAAGAAAGTTTTGGGCATCATCATCATAATCATCATTGAAATTAAGATTGTCATCACTTTCATCAAAACTAGATTGATAGCCCTCCATCTCATTATCTCTATGATTGATAATATAATATTTCATCTTATATTTTGGTTAATCCAATGTTAGATTGAATGAAACTATAATCCAAGTATGTTTAATTTTAACTTATGGTCAAAAGCGATCACCTCTATGTGTTGCACCTTATCCCAAGGCGATCACCTAGGCGTTGCCTATTTGAAGCCACCTTGCCTGGGTCTTGAAGAGGCAACTTTCATCTACCTCACCTAGCCTAATGGCCTAGGCAACCCAAGCGATCGCCTTTAATAACACTAGATTTTGGAAATACCCATTGAACCCAAAGATTGCTAACAATCAATCCCACATCTTTCTAGTTCTTTCGCAATGGATGACTACATGGTGTGTTGATTCCTCATTGGCTTTACAAAGACTGCATTTATTGGTTATCATAAGAGCATTGATGGTAAGGATTTTCCCCCATGGTCAAGCCAAAAAAAACCTCTCCTGGGGGCACAGGTGCCCTAAATTTCTTTAGCAAGGAACAAGACTAGATTCTCATCATGTAAGGATTTATAGAAAGATTTCACCCTAAACATCCCCGTCCTCTCCTCCCTCCATGGTAAGTTATCCTCCCCCAACTCTAGCACTCTCCCCTTGTGGATAAGCTCCATGAATTGCATCACAACTCCTAATTCCCAGTCTTGAAAATGTCTCCTGAACAAGAGGGACCAAGAGCCTTCTCCTTCCCTTCCCACCCAAAAGGCTGCTACCATTTACCATCCGAGTATTTGCCTAAAAGGTGCTAGACTGTTTACCATCTGAACGACTAGAAATTTAGCAAGAGGAATAGAACAAAAGAGCGGCAACTCTAAAAGTACCTTAGGGGCCAGTGTGCCTGCGTCTATGCATGTTACATGTGTACATGTTTATTAGAAAATAAAATGCTAAGATATTTTTGAGGATTAAAAGATGTCAAGGCATAATGAAAAGAACATATTCCTTCTAAAAAAATGAGAACGGTCTTATTATAATCGTAGGTGACCTTAAATGTCTTGTTGTGACATGAGTTAAATGCCATCTCATAGTCTTAAGGATTCTAAAAGATAAAAATTAAGAATAGATGAGATCATGGTTAAAGCACCCATAGTCACACTCTACTTCATGGAAGCAAGCAGTAGAGAAGCATTTCATCCTCACTCTGCCATTTCAAGGATGGGTATGGGAACAACTCATATCCATCTCTAATAAGACAAAATATTGTATTTTCCGATTTGTCCACACCAGCCGACAACTCCTTTCTAGGACATGTTTAGTCTTCGGTTTGTAAGCCTATAGAAAACTAGCACCTTCCTTGCCGCGACACGTTCAATCTCCGCTTTGTCTGCATTAATTGGCATCAAATTCCCTGTTTTGGTCGTGTTTCCAAGACTCTTGCTCCACGGCCTATACAAAGGTAATGATTATTATAATTTAAAACTACCGAAAATACCGGTTTCACATGGTGCTTTTATAACTCTTTCCATCCTTTGATTTTGGAAACCATTCATTCACATATGCATAGCACGTGGAAGCCAACAAACAACAGTAGTAGTACAAGATCATAGTCGCAAAAGATACATGAAGTCACCGGTATAAACAGATTTTCCATATCCCACCAAAACACCACCAACAATCTCTTGCAAGAGTTCTCAAACATCATCAGAGGAGATGTAAGTTTCCACCATGTCTACCTACCTAGCTGGAGTGATGAACACAATTTTCAACTTTCCTTATCTGACCCGTAGAGAGAAAAATAACACTAGCCACATTTGTTTAAAACCAAGTTAATTATAAGAGCTTCTGCCAATCTCCCTGGTGTGTATAACAACAATATTTTTCTCACCAATATTCATGTATCAATTCATCAGCAACTGTGGAAACCAAACAGCATAATGGAATTACACTCAATACACTATACCATCAACAAAAGCACCCAAAATGCATAATCAGTCTACTTGCCCCTCTTGAACTCTATTCATATTACTCTACTCGGGAATCTGAATTGCTGGCTATTAGGGTTCCGCATCCAACAAAACGAAACTCACAAAAAAACCTCAAATAAAAACAGATAAGAAAAATACTCGCAACAATCAAATAGGAAAAAAAATCATCAGCAAAAATATTAAACAAAACAGTCAAATTCTACGTATCAATTGGACAAATCTTTCAGAGAATCGAGAAGGAGTGAATGAAAAGCAAATGACGGAAACGCCCAAAAAAAAAGCAAAAGAGAATAAAATTAGGGCATTTAGATAAAATCGGGTGCGACTGACCTAGAACAGCGAGAGAAGCAAAAATGCAAGACGAGGCTGATTCTTCTACTTCTACTTCTTCTTCTTCGAATCTCAGTCACTCGGCGCTCTCTCTCTTCTCTCTGAGAGACGTTCAGATAGGTTTTCAAAGAGAGAGGGTTCGGTGAGGTGAGTAGCAGAAGAGGAGCCCTCGAGGATGAGGCTGTGAAGCAGAACGTTCTCGTCCCAGGAGAATGCCTGTCCAAGATGTTCCGCGTGTTTTAGAACTTAACGGGAAATGTTTACGTGTCCCTCAACCCTAATTCTTTTCATGCGTCAGCTCTTTCTCCGCCGTTCGATTTTGGATCTACGTCTGATTGGCGATACCTCCAATACATAACAAAGTAAATAAATATTTTCATCCTCAAAAAATAAAATAAAAAAATAAAAAAATTACATTATTCATATATTTTACTAATATTTTTAAAATAATTTATTCTACATATTTATATGCCTTAATTTATTTTAAAAATAAATAAATGTAAGAAGTGAAGTAAGGATATGATTGAAATTTTGAAAAAGGTGGAATGAGATCAAAATGTCAAGTTCAGGCGATTTGGTCTTGGAATCTTGGCCTCAAACCAACTAGACAGCAACTTGGAGTGTGGATATTTTCGTCCGAAAGCTCTGCCTCGCCCCCTGCTATTTATTGGTTGCAATTCTTGTCGATTGGAGTTCTTATCTTCTAAAACTTAAGAACCTAAACAAAATATAAATAATTATAAAATTTTTAAAATGAAGTAAAATCATATCTATATATATAATTTGTTGCGATTCTTATAATGAAAAATTAGAGAAAATAAAAAGAAAACACACAAAAAATTATAAAAAAAAATGAAAAGAAAACATACCGACTTTCACTATATCTCAAATTAAGGTTTTATAAAAAAAATATTTATATTAACCTTTAAGTAATGAAATTCAAAAAAATACCCTTGTTTCGCTCCTATTGTTCCACTCCGACATTTGCCCCTTTTTCCTTATATGTCTTTCACTCAATATGAGTCATATATTACAACATAACTTAATAGTAAAAATTAAATTTTAAATAAGTCTAACATGAGTTGATATGTTATAAATTATAATTGGATGAATAATTTGATTATTAAATAAATCAATTTAGATCAAATTTATTTTATATGAATAAATTATATAGATCAATAAAATTTGATCAAAACACGATTATACTCAATTCATCAACTTATGAGTAACATATTAAATTCAAATTATATTGAAAAATATTGTCAAATTTATCCTTTATATTTTGCCCAAATCCTAAGTTCCTCAGCTCAAGAAACCCAACCTGAATATTAACTCGAGAAACCTAACCATAAACCTCAAAAATGGTCCTAATCTCATTTCTAAAATTTATTTTAGATTCATTCCTTTTCCATATTTTATGAGCCCTTTCTGTTTTAAGTTTGGCCTAAGTTTCAAGCTCATTCTAATCCTTCATTTTTTATTTCAATCCCTACCATTCATTCAAAAAAATCCTTAAAAACCTTTCTTTCCCTCTTCGACCGCTCACCTTGTTCTTCTCTTTTTTTCCACTTTTCTTGTTTTTTTCTCTCTTATTTCCTTTCTTTTTCTCTCTTTTCCCTCAAACCCCACACCATCCTTCCTCTCTCTCTCCTTCCTTCCAACCATGTTGCTCGTCAAACCAGCATCGTCGTCTGCCAACCATTGGCACCAGTCACCAGCAACCACTCACCCCCACCCCCCTTCTCTTATCATCCATCTCTCTTTCTTTCCTCCTTCTCGGCCTTTTTCTTCCCATATTTTTTCTTTTTTTCCCTCACCACCATACCATTCCCTTTATCTCTCTCTTTTTCCCACTTCTTCACCACTACCAACTACGGCCAACTACATCATAGGTCACCAAACACCACCGACGTCACTGCCATATTCCGACTAACACATCCATCTCGGACCCCCCCTCTCTTTCTCCCACTTTTTCCCTTTCTCTCTTTCTCTCTCACTCTCACTCTCTTCACCATGTCGCAATACCCTACCTCATCTCTACACTAACCTCGCCTCCATTAACATCTCCTTACTACCACAGTACCACCTATCGACTCCATGTTCGTGCCCATTGCCACAATTCTTCATCCATGGTTTTAGGAGACAATGTAAGGATCCTTTGATCTCCATAGGAGTTTATTGCTTTAAGCTTTGTTTGTGAGCTTTAGGAATATCAGTTCAATTTTGTTAGGCTTGGGCTATTTAATTTTAATTTCATCATTGGGTTTAAGACATTTTGTGGTATATTTTGGATGTCATTTTGGGCTTTGCATATTTTTCGATATTATTTTAGGCTTTAATTGCTAATCCTAAAGTCATCACATTTGATTATTGGATTTGGGCTTGGATATTTATTTTACGATTTTGGGCTCATTATATATTTATTAATTGTTAGGCCTAAGTTTTTATTTGCTTTAGGCTCGTATATTATTGATTTGGGCTTTTTTTGACCCATTTGGGCCTATCTTACCTTGATGAGCTCCATCATATGGACGAACGATTTGTAGTAGTTTCATTTATTTATTATTATGTATGTTTTTTTTTTCCTTTGTTTTCTCCACAATTTCATTTCATTTATTTTCGATCAAATTTGAAATTTCTTTAATAAACTGTTTTTAAAATAAAAACTGCAAAAAAAACTTTTAAATAAAAACTACAAAATATGTCTTTAAATAAATAAATAAAATTGTTAAAATATTTTTTAAATAAATAAATAACCTGAGCAAATGCCTTTTCAAATAAAAATTGCAGAATATTCCATTATAAAATCACTTTCGAATAAAACTATAAAATCACTTTTTTAAATAAAAATTGTAAACATCATTTTTCAATAAAAACTATAAAGTCTTTTTTTTTAATATAATCTCTTTTTAATAAAATTGAATTGAAATTTTCTTTTTTTAAATAAATTAGTGAAACCTTTTCTTTGTAAAATCGTTTTTCTTAAATAAAAAATTATTTTAATATTTTTTAAAAATAAAATAGTAGAAGTATTGTTTTTAATAAATAAATAAATCGTAGTAAATAAAATCAAATTGGAATATTCTTTTGTAAATAAATTTGTAAAAATATTTTTAAAATAATTTGTAAAAAAAAAAAATCTTCCTTTTTAAATAAAAATTGAATCAAAATATTTTTTGAAAAAAAAAATTGTAAAAATTAATTATTTTTCTAGAAAGGATAAATAAAAATCATTTTTTGTAAATAAAATCTAATTGAAATTTTTTAATGAAATTGCATCTAATAAATTTTTTTAATAATAATGAGTAAAAATAACTTTATTGAAAACAAAATTTGAATGTAAATAAATCAAATCATCTTTTTGTAAATAAATTGAAATTTTGTAGATGAATAAATTGAAACCATTAATTGAAAATTGTATTCAATATAAATAAATTCTCTCAAATTTTCTTAAAATTGTTATAATATTTGGAATAATAAATATCATTTTTCTAACTAATCTAACAAATCAATTTGTGCAATTCTTCTACCATTTGTGTTGTATTATTCTTGTAATTTGCTTTTGTCGTCCTATCTTATTGCATATTTCTATTATTCTTTTCTTGGTATCCACAATTAATATATTAATTATCATGATTCCTTTTATTTGTTTAGTAGATACCTTTTGAGGCCTAAGGATGACATATTACTCATTGATAATGATGTAGGAATGTTATATTTAATAAATATTTGGTTATCTACTCAATTCCAAAAGAAAGATCTAAGTGAGACCCAATTTGTTATTGGAATCAAACAATTATGTAATAAAAAGAACAGGAAAGTTGGACTTTCATATATTGTGTATCTGACCTAACATATGTTATACAATAGGTATAGTGAGTAGACGTTACTGATCAAGAGTATTGAAAATGGTTAAACATATACTCAAGTATTTTAGGAGAACTAGAGATTATATATTTGCATATTAGGGCTATGAGTTAATACTCATAGGATACACAAATTTAGACATTCAATTTAATAAAGACTTTTAGAGGTCTACTTCAAGCTATGTGTTTACACTTGGCGGTGTGCTATTAATTGGAGAAGCATCAAGCAATCATGCATTATTAACCTCATTGTAGAAGTTGAATGTGTAACAACTAAAGAAGTCGTTTAGCTAAAGAAGTTTATGATGGACCTAGGGTAGTGTCCATGGTTATACCTCCCATGGTACTGGTTTGCGACAATAATAGCAGTCACATAATTTAAAGAATTGAGGATCCAACGGAAGGGAAAACACATTAAAAAGAAATATCATCTCATTAGGAAGATAGTACCAAGGGGTGATATAATAGTACAGAAGATTACGTCTAAGAATAACCTCGTAGATCCCTTTACTAAGACCTTACAAGGACGAGTATTCGATTCTCATAGAGATGCTTATAGTGTTAGATGTATTCCTAGCCTAATATAGGTTTAATGGGAGGTTGTCTGGTTTTAAGCACTATATGGTAAAACATGTTGCAACATTTGCAATATAATGTATGATTTTTATTCTTTCATTGATATCGTGTGCATTGATAGTTTTTTTTCTCTATGCTATTTTGATGGATACTTAATTTAATCATTTCACATCGTACATAGTTTAGGTCTAAATAGATAATAGAATACATAATTGTGGGTTCCTTATATATTGATATTATTGTTCACAATAGTTCATGAACTTAGGTACTTTAGTAGTGTTATGGTATATATGCTACCTCCCATGTAGGTGGAATGACTTATTTTGGTTATTAGAATGGGTTTTTAAGTTAATATGTCAATATGTATGATTTTACATTGAACAAGACCTATAGAGAACATGTTTATTGCTATTTGAGCGACGTGTTCTCTTAGTTACTATCTTATAGGAGTTCTTAACCATGAGGGGTACTCAGGCTAATATCTAGATTAGTGATCACTTTGAGTCACATACGAGTGAGACCCACATAAAGGTTATATATTCTTGTGATCTTAGGTGATTGCTTATTCAGCATGTAGTTTGTATATACCCAAGATTGGCCCCTTAGTATCCTGTTAAGAATAGTATATATATTCCTTTCCAATAATTTTAAGGTGCATGATCGAGGTAAATCCTTGGCCAAGGTAATTCCACTTGATTAATGAAATTGATGTTTTATCCTTCTAGGATATGGTAACATCAATTGATTATGGCAAAGGTGAATCTATAACTCGAAGGTAAAAATGTAGTTTATTGGTAGATAACACATATCAATATTTGAATTACAAATATCAGTTTATGGGGAATAAATATAAAAATTAGTAGGTTATAGGACAAATATTAGTTTCATGTAGTTATATATGATTAGTGGAGTGCAGTCAATCCACTTTAGTGGAGTGATAGATTGGCTATGAAATTATGTTTGATTAATTTCATGGGAGCCAAAATTAGTTGTTGAATTAGCTCCCAGTCAAGCTATCTTTATAGGTGCATTTTTTTGTGCACAAGATTTAAGACTCTATGGGAATTAATTTGGAGACTGGATTTGTTTTGTAATAGGGAAGTCATTTTGGTCTTTTCTCCATTTAGTATATAAGGGGAGATAGAAGGATTAAAATATGAACTTTTTTTTCCCCCATTTTCACCTTCCCTCCATCGGAAAACAAAATTAGAGAGTTTCCTCTCAGTTCCAAGAGTGAGTCCAGCTTAACTCTCACAAAGCATCATCACACACTCGATGATACACCACGATAGGATCTATTAGAAGATCGTGGATGTTGGAGCTACAGTTCATTCTCTACCAATGGGAATTTGGGTTGCTCATACCTAGCCACATGCATCCCTATATGTTTTCTACTATCATAGTCGAGTAAGAGGTTCTAGTAATTGTATTTTAAGTCAAGATATAATTTAGAAACAACAATTAATGGTCTTCTCTTTTTGCCTTCTCATTTCTGTTTATTTCATAAAAATGTAAATATATAATAAGATAGTGTGGTTGACGTAAAAATACTTTATATGCTAAATTCCCAAGAACAAGAGTATTTGTGAATGAACCCAAAAACACTTCTAACGGGAATTAAAATATGTTTCACAATATTTTTATTTAAAGTGTTTTCTCTGTAAAAGCTTTTTTTTTTTAGAAAATCATTTATTAAGTGCTTTTTTAGTAAACACTATAAGTTATTTTTCAATTTTTTTAAAGCGTTTTTTAAATTTCATCAAACACCTATTTTTTTATTTTATTTTACGATAGAAGTGTTTTTAAAAAACTAGAGAATATTTTCAATTACATATTAAATATAAAATGATTTTTAGAGGATTCGTACTCATCGTAAAAGTCACTTCAAGTGATTCTTTTTATTTAAAAAGTGATTTTAAAACACTTGCCAAATATCTTTTTTTTTTTTTTAATAAGGAATTGTTTTTCATTTATAGGAAAATTTCTACCCTCTTCGAAATCACTATCATGCTTTAAAGAATTTAAAAGGATTGTTTATTAACCTATAAAGAAAATAAAATGTACACATAGCTACAATAATCCTTTCCTTTATATTCTTTCATAAAAATAAAAGGCCTTTATTTTTCATGAACCCTGTTCCCAATTTGTAGCATGACTAATCAGCCCTTGAATTTTCGTTGTTTGATCTGACTATCACAGAATAGGAGACCCTAACCTTCAAATTGAGACTGGCGGTAGTACTGATAAGGCAATGAATCCTCATCTATGCCAGAAACCTTTCCTGAGAAAAAAGATATAAACATGTTTTTGATTCTCAGGAACATATTCTCCAACAGCTTGGGCTTTCTTGAATTCTTCCTTTGTGGGAATCTTTCTTTTTTCTGGACACAATACCAACTGAGTGATCTACCTCCTACCATCCCATTCTTGTAAGTGAATTCTTATTCTGCTTTATTTCAATCCTTCCAATGAATAGTTTGGAATATAGCAGTCCAGAAAAATGTTTTATGGTAGAAAATAATTATAAAATAAAATAAAACAAAATTCTTCTTTGCGGATTATTGCTGAAAGCTGTTGCAGTAAAGGTGTGCAAACGTTTGTTCACGCTAAAGCTTGAGGGGGTACAAAACAAACTGAGAAGCTCCTTGGTGATAATGTTCGACTTTGTGTATCATTAGAGAGAGAGAGAGAGAGTGACAGAGAGAGTCGGGTAATGGAACAGCTTCTTTGTTTCATCTTCTTCCATATCTTCATCATAGTTTTGGCACCCCAGCTCGCGTTAGCGGCAGACCCTGCATGTCGTGACACGTGCGGCTCTCTCTCCGTGAAGTTCCCCTTCGGCACCGGCGTCGGCTGCGGCTCGCCGAGGTTTCAGCCTTACATATCTTGTTCGCAGTCGTCTGATGGCGGAGATCAGCTCCTCTTGAGAACCCACACCGGTGTTTACCCGATAACCTCCATATCATATGAAGCTGCCGCCTTCACCGTCACACCGCCACTCATGTCCAACTGCACCTCCATGCAGCCGTCGCCGAATCTGGGCCTCGATTGGGCGAGCCCCTTCCAGCTGGGCCCATCAGCATTCATCCTCCTCTCCTGCCCTCCGTCACTCACCTCCAAAGCTTCGCCGCCCATCTGCGATCCTTCTCTCTCTCACCTCTGCGCCTCCATCTACACCTGTCCCTCCGTCGTCTCTCTGGGCTTGCCGCTGTTTCCCCCCACCAACAGCTGCTGCGTCTACTCCCCGGCCAACTTCAACACCAAGGGTGAGCTGGACCTCCATGCCCTCAAGTGTGCCGCTTACGCGTCGGTCGTGACGTTGGGTGATTACCCGACCGATCCTACCCGGTGGGAGTATGGAGTGGTGTTCAAGTATACGCAGGGGAAGTTTGATAATTACGGCATGGACACTAAGTGTTACGCTTGTGATAGCAGCGGAGGTGTGTGTGGATACGCTCCTCCGAGTAATTCCTTCGTCTGCGTTTGTGGGAATGGTTTCAATACTAGCTCCAATTGCAATGGCTACAGTTTCGCTGGGATTTGGAGCTCCGGTTCTCGACCCACCCGTGAGTTTATTGATTTTTTTTATTCACGTATTTTTACTTTACTTTATATGAGGTAGTTTAATGTGGGCAGTGGTTTTTGGGATAACCACGTATTCTGTATACTGATGCTAAAGATAGTATAAAGGAGTTTGTCTTGGGGCATAAAGGCAGCTGCATTAGGTGGGGAAGAAGACAAAGAGCTTTGGCGGAAGTTACAAAGTAGAAATTGAAGTAAAGCCATACGTTTGATGCTCATCTAGAGCGTGATTCTAATTTGTAAATTATTGATTTTTGCAGGGAAGGCTTGGTGGGGGGTTTTGGCTTGGTTGGGTGTTTTGGCTAGTCTGACTATCGGTATACCAACTTGAGCGAAGATGTGTATAGAGTATAGACCATTAAGCAGACTGCAGAGTTGTACTCCTAATCTCCTAGAGCCGATGCTACCTAGCCTTCTTTTTCTTCTTTGGTTTTATTCTGCATTGTATTTTTGTATTTTATTTTCTTTCAAGTTTTAATGGGATTCTGTTGAGCTTTTGATTTGGAAAAGGTGAGGAACGAATAAAGGTGGCAATGCACTAACCACAAAAGCATCTAATGAGTGCATGAATATGTCCACCTAACACCTTCACTACATATTGATGCCATTGGCCATGGTTAGCCAACCAAAAACAATGGAGTCCACATCTCATCAAGTATTAACAAATTCAACTCACCCTTTAACGCTACTCTTTCCCTTTTTTTGAGCTAAGTAATAGCTGTTTCTCACTACTTCACAAGTTACACAGACACAAAAGGCTAAAATTCAGTTTCAATGTTATTCACTTATCATGCAGGGGTTAAGGGAGAGCGGTGTTCCAGTACTCCATTTTCAGAAGCAGATCCGCACATCCAATCCGAAAAATAAGCCAATGCAACTGATCTTATATATTATATTTGACTATTACAAATGAATCCACATAAAATAGGAGAGGGGCTCCAATGTATTCAGGGCATAGAGATTAGCTTCACAAAATTTGCAGGTCTCCACCTGCCAATCCCTTATATCAAATTTGACAGGAACTATAGCTTTTAACATTTCAGTATTCTTCTAATTAGTTGCTACTACAAACTTTAAAATACAAGCCATGTGCAAAATACCCTCCTTAATCCCATAAACTGTAGGCAAGTTGGATATGTCGACAGCTCCTGAGCTGTCTACTTTTCCTCTAAAGCTTTACAATCTATCTTGTTGCCGTCACTGCTTTTTCCACTTTGAGGAGGAAGAGGATCCATGAGAAATGACTTCAGGTACTTGCACAACTCTTTGGGCTTCTCAGCATTGATTGCATGTCCTACATTCTTTATGATTACCAGCTCTGCATTCTCACCAATATGCCTGCAGAACAGAATTCAATACAAAAATTTGAAGCCAATCATTTGGTTTAGAAAAGGTTCAAAATCACCAGGTCACCAGGAACATGACTGAATATTAAAATGTGACAAGGGATTTCCATTTCAAGATATGGAATATATTTTCTTTTATTACTTCTACTTCACATCTTATGGGGCAAAAAAGTACAGCATATATGAAAACTAGAATGCAAGAAAATGTTATTTCACTAGTCCTTCAGATCCACCTTTTTAATCTGTGTGCCAATTCCAGTGGGAATACCCGGTCTAGTTCTCCCCATATTATTAATGTGGGCTGCATCAAGAATAAAGCATAGCCTTTAGAAAATGCTTAGGAAGATGAAAAAACAGGGGTCAAACTTGCATTCTAGAAAGAGCTGGAGAAAATATGCTGATTGTGATAAGCTGTATTGAAACTCAACCCAACAAAGCCTTACTGCAACCATTAAGTGTCAGAGTCTATTGCACCAATTCTTTTCTCAGTATTCAAGTTCATAAGGTGCAGAAAACTGAGGAAAAGAAAATCAATGAGCATGAATGGATTTATGAAGAATTGTTGATCACCACAAGAACAGAATATAGACACCAACCTGTGTTATCTTAGGAAGATTCGAGAGTTTTCTATCTTTATGTAATGCCATGACCAATTCTCTTCTCTGTTGAAGGTGTTCTGTGCACATGACCTGCTCATGCAATGAAATTCCAAAAGCCAAGTCCAGGCAAAATAATATATGGATTACACTCCCACAGATCATCTAATGAGTAATCTCAAGCATTAACATCATGACACCATATGAACACCAGGATAAGTAGCATTAGAGGAAAAAGAAATGCACCAAAAGAACAGAAAAATTAACATTTAAATGAGTTACTATAGCCTCAAGATGCACTCCTAACAACCTTAATGATATGCCACGGAACACTTGCTATTGGCATGCTTCCAGGAATAATTGAGGAAAAGTTTTTGGAGATTACCATCAAGTGATACAAAAAAAGAAAGGCAAAACAAGAGAGAGACCTGATATCTGTCCTATCAAATTCCAAATGTTTGATCTAAAATATATGCTTTTTCTTTCTTTTTTTTCCAATCAGCAATCCATGCGCTTATTGTTTTGGCCGGCAGCCAGATCATGTTCAGAAGTTTTCAGAAATTTTCTCTGTGCCCTTCAAGAACTCGCCTATATTCTTGATGTTTCACAAGTCTTGAACTTGTGCTAAACCAATCACACACACAAATCAAATTAAACTTTTTGAAAGCTATAGCTGTCTCAATTTTACTCCCTTGTAGAGCTATCAGATCTCAAATAGTAGAATCTAGCTTATTTGTAAAATTTACAAAAAAATGATTTCATGTAACTTGTATAGTTCTGGAATAAATTTCATATCCATACTCTTGAGTGTGCATAAGGGCATTGATTCCCTTATAGGATGTAAAACTGATTGGTCCTAGTATTGATGTAAAAATGTTCTCAGGAAGTTAGCAACAGAACAAGCATGATTAGATGGCAGTGCCGCTATTTTTCCATCTGTACAAACATTCAACTTCTTCAAAAAGCATCCTCCTTTTCTTTTTCATCAATCATGGTATCCCTTTCTCACTTTCTGCAATCCAATACAGAATATCAAAAGGATCTGGTTTATGAAGTTGCAGTACCCTCCTTGAAATAGAGAACCATGCCATGAGGAAAAAACCTCACAATCTCATAAAAGTTGGCCCATTTGAATGAGAGTAATTTTCTTCAACAAACATATGTAATTAACATCTAGATGATTAAAGCCTCTTCTATGCTTGATATGGCTAGCAGAATCTAAAAATTAAGGGAAGGGAAAATAAGAAATAGGCATCAGTGTTGCTATGCTTTAAAGGATCGGTTTGATCAAACCTTTTGACCACTTCTTCCCTCATTGCATTACATATCTCCCATCCACGCAATTAAATATAAAACCAATCCCAATAGAAAGAAAATTAAAATTTCCTATTGATTTACATCACCAATGAGCAACATTAAGCATTAGAATTCTAAGTACAGAGTAAGACAGGGATGAGCAACCCTACCAGAAATAGCAGCTGACTAATCTGCATTTCACATTTTCAAAAACATTCAGTTTGTTTCCCATTTCTTCACATGAATATGAACCATTTCAGTTGGTGTTCCTGATTTTTCATAAATAAACAGAGCATAGTTATTTTTCTTGAGAAGCAAACTTCATGATTTCCGCAAATTTGATCTGATATTTCTTTTCTTTTGCATTTTGCATTAAAACCATCACTTGTTATTTTCGAAATCTGCTATTGCTGAATCAAATTTGTTCCATCTCAGAAGGAGAATTTTTGCAAACAGAACATTTTTCCAATTAGAAACAGGAAACACATTTTTTCAACCAATAAATTTGACCACGGAAACAATTTCATCAACCAACAATAACAATTCGAAGATCAACAAACACATATTCCCAACAAATCAGAATCATAATAAAAAAAATCATGGGCGGTGCAAGTTAAGGATACTTACATCGATGAAATCGTTGAGAAAACAAGAAGGCATAGTGTTGATCGGCTTGGCGAATGAAATGCGCACCAATTCCCTCACCTTCTCCGGCGTCTGCGGCAACAAGAGGCTCGCGGCGTCCTCCACACTCGAAACCTGAAACATGCCTGCTTCCATGTCCTTCTCCTCCATACACACTCCTGCGCAGCACAGTACCAACCTCTCCACCGCAGCCGGAAACTGCTCTGCAATTCTGTACGCAACAAATCCTCCATAACTGATCCCAACCACGTTCATTCTACTCACTCCGTGGCCTTCCATCATCCTCATCACGCACTGAGCCTGGAACGACTCTGACCTCTCCGGCCGAGTCGTGTACGAGTCGCCAAAGAAGACTAGGTCCGGGACGTAAACATTGAACCGCGCTATGAGGGGGCGTATGAAATCTGCCCATTGCCACATTGCGTTGGCTCCCATTCCATGGATGAGGAGTAGGTTTGGTTTATTCTCTTTGCGTGATTTCGGTATCCAACAATGCATGACCGTGCCGTCCCCCAGATCGCTCGTCGTCGATCGGAGGCCGGCGTTGGAGAAGGACAAGCGGAAACACCAGTCTCTGGTTGCTGTGAAGCTGCAACACTTGGCCATTCCGAATTAACAAAATCCCCAGAAATTCACCCTCTGTTTGGCTGGTCTGAAAATATACGAAGGAATAAGAAAATTCGCGAAGCCCCTAACAAACCCAAAAAGTAAAATAAAATGCACGGTAGGGCCCTTTTTTATTTCTCGATTCTCCCAGTGGAGCAACAATCAGGAAAAAGAAGAAGAAGAGAAGCGGCTTCATCCAACGACCAAAGTAAAAACGAAAATTAGTGATTGGCGGGGGAAAACCACCTATGCAACCAAGAATCTAGGACTTTCCATCTCACAAGATCGTAGCCGTTGACCAATCTCTCCAGTCTATAGCTGCCAAATCGCAGACGCATATCTTATTCTATATTTATTTTTATTTAATTTTGCCAGACTTTTATTCCGGTTCAGATCGCCGATCGCGTTTTGTGGTCCACTTCCGTCCCGTGTGTGCATACCTTTCTGTCCCCTTACAGACTGTAATAAATAATTTTTTTCCTTTTTTTAATACTTTTCATAAATCAATCGGTTCGTGAAAAATATTATTTTATCTATTTGTCGTCAAATTGGTTCCGTTTCCATGCTCGCCATCAGAATACAAGGGTATCTATGGAAATAATTAATAAAAAATAAAATAAAATAAAATATTGATCTTTTTGTAATATTGACCATTTAAAGCATATGATAAAATCTAAATGATTTGATAGACTAAATTAAAAGAAAAAATATAATATAATAAGATTAAATTATAAAGTAATAAACGGTCCAAAGTAATATCAACGATCTATATACATGACATGGTATAATTTTTTATTACGTCCCATTCTAGTTAAAAATAATAATAAATAAATAAATAATGAGAAAATTATAATTTAAGACTACTTAAAATATATAATGGATTTAAGGTGCACGTATTTAACATAATTGATGTTAATGCTATAAAATTTGAAAAACAAAAATATCTTGTAAGAAAATCAAGAAAAGTGAATATATTTGAGGTCTCATCTTTCTACTTTTATATATTTTTTTCTTTTTTTCTTTACCCTCTTTTGCTCTTCCCTTTTAATCTCCAAATGTTATAATATTTTAACATTTTTTCATTTATTTAAAAAGTAAAAAAAAAAACACACAATAAACATATTAATAGACTTTTAGTTATATCTTTTTAAAAAAATTATTTTTCTAATTTAATTTAAATTTAAATTTTATAATTGTACAAGTTAAATTTTAAGTAAAAACAAATATTCTATATGATTTAAATTTATTTTTATTTTCCTATTTTATTTTAATATTACTAATATAACATTTTAGTAAGGTTGTTGAAAGTAATTACTAAAGCTTTCATTGAAATTTAATATTAATAATAATATATTTAAAATGTAACTTTCATATATTTGAAAGAGAGCAATAATTGATTTTTTTTTATATTTTTTGCATATGTTTTAGAATTTTATCTTGGCTTTTCAAATCTTGCACATGGTTTTAATTTATTATTTTAAAAAATAAATCACTGGAGAATTAAAAACCTAAGGAAAAAAACAAATAGAGTGTATTATAAATGATACAACATAGTCACATAGTATAAAATTCATTTTATACGATTTTCATGTCCTTTTGATATTTTTAAAACTCGATTATAAATGTTTGTTAATCTTTGAACTAAATTTTTGATCGTTTGAAAACTTTAAGCATATTATCAATTTTATATATTCCTAAAATATAATCGTCTTTAAAAAGATCTTGTGTGTATAGTTGAAGTTGTAATATTGATTATTAAAATAAATAATAAAATTTAAATTATCAAACGAGGGGTAAATAGGCTCAAATTCAAACAAATAAAATAAAAAAAATCTAAAAAAGTAAAATAAGATATAAAATAATGTAACATAAATCAAGTATGTGGCATATTATGTATGATATATTTTTTTAGGGATATCCATTTGTAATGGGACCGTAATTTAATATTTGATTATTTTTTAATAAAAATGAAACTTAATGTCAAACACAACTATCACGCTTTGTCCTGGACCGAATCAGGCGTGTCCCAGAGGCATACGGTCAAGACAAATTAAGGGTTGAAATTTGGTGAGCAATGGCCAATAGAAAAGACACCTAGCAAATAAACATCCAAAGGAAAATTGAGAGCAAGGACTAGATAGGTTTTCCATTTTTGCCTGCGCATGGGAAAGAGACTGAGACAGGACCACCAAAAGACCATGGAGATCAAACTAAACCAGACAAATTCAATGGTTTGGGATCATGTATTTTCTCTGAATAGTTGCAAGGACCTTGGTTTATATGGTCCACCATTGGGTAACACAGTGCATATATATTAAAATATTTTTTAGATGGATGAATATAAAAGTGGTTTATAAAAGTTGAAGTTTTTTTTTTCTATATTTTTTAAATTAGTGAATCAAAACTCATTTTTCTTATTAATTTTATTAATTAAAATTGGAAATGGGTTGTGATTAGGAAGTGTTTTTTAAAAACAATTTTTAATATTATAGTTGGGAAGTGTTTTTTAAAATTTTTCTTTAATGTTTTGTAAAATAAAAATATATTTGAAAACTTAAAATATTTTTAGCCCGTTTTCTATGTTTTTAAAAATAATTTTTATATATAACGTTTTCTCTATTTTATTGATTTAATTAATTATTTTTAATTTCTTTTATTCAATGATTGTTTTTTATTCTTTTTTTTTTTTAAATGAATTGTGTAAATGAAATCCCCACTAAAAGGCTAAAAAACCACCTTGAGATGTGAAACATGAAAACCTAAGGATAGGGCCAAGGGAAAAAAATGAGTAAAATCAAACTAAAAATTGAATGAATGAAAAGTCATGGCATTATAGATGAAAAGAGAGATATCTTCTAATGTTAATTTGAATTAGGGATGGTAATACCTGGGATTCTTGATAATTTTTAATCCTTGAAGTCAAAGTTGGTTATGTAGAAAGACTTTGTATTTTGAATAATAGAAAATTGCGATCAATCTAATCCATATGAAATATATGATCATTTTAAAATTTCACCCATAAGTTAAAGTTACTGCTAACTTTGACACAAATTCAATATATTGTCAAAGTTAAGAGATGATACAACATATCAATTTGATGAAATTTTGACCACCCAATAGCCTTATGACATGACTTATCATAAATCTTGTTTAATGTTTAATTGTACATACTAATATACTTATCATGAGAACTTCATTCTCACTATTAGAACAAGTTATCTTTCTAATTAGGAGATAGTACATTATAGTCTTTATTGGATTACTCAAATCCATAAATCGACTATGAATTACATATCATCTTGCAAGAAATCTATGACTTATATTTTTTGTACAACTCTTAATATATTAAAGTCATATATAATGCTAGTAATATGAGTTTGAATGTTCAAATTAATATCAATGCATACAATATATAGATAAAGTGAGAATCGAAGTTCAATTTTGTTACATCATGTCTTGTTTTTAAGGGTTTTATCCCAATAATTTAGTACAATTTCATGTTTTTTATCCAAATTATAACTCATTTAATAATGTTTGATGATGTGATGAATGGGGTATACATGTATGAGTTTAATGATTTATATGTGTAAAACCAAGGTTTGGTTAGTATGAGTTTTGATAATAACAACACAAGGTTGAAACTAATGGTTTATCTTAAGTGTGTTTAGATAAAAAGATTTTCAAACAAGCATTCACAAAGATAGATCAAGTTAAAGGAAAATCATGTTGACAAAAAATAAATAAAAAATAAAAACCTCAAACGAAATATTAATCAAGACCTATTCTTAGAGGAAAATCACTTGAAGGATACAAAAGTGAGGTACCTTTTGAGGATTGTGAAGATCTATTAGAACCTGGTAATCTAAGTGTAAGAATGTTGAAATTTTTTGACCTTAAAGTCTTAGTGATAGTGAAACTTTCATTCAATTATGAGTTTAAGGAGAGTGGATATAGACTGGGTTATGTTGAACTATTATAAAAATTTTAAATTTGCATTTTCTTTTTCATACTGTCTTTATTTTATATTGAATTGTTTTTTATTGTATTTATTACATAATCATATATAATTATCACTTGCGTTTATATAGTTTAAATTTGTAAAAAATAACCATCAGGGCACTTACCTTTAAGTTGATATAGCTAAAATCTTAATAATATGAATAGGGTCATTTCTATTTCCAAAATAAACAAATGTTAATATTAGAGAAAATATTACAAACAAAATTGAAACTAATGAAATGAAATATATCTCTAATAAGGTATTTGTAATTTGAAACTCCAAGGAAATTAATTTAGCCAAAGACTTACCTTAACACGATACAAGATTTGAGATTTAATATCGATTCGTAAGTTTTTAATTTTAAAATGTGTGTAGAGTAATCAAGAAAAAAATAACCAAAATAGAAAAATTATATGAATAATAGTAAACTTTGGAGTTTTTTTGAGTGGGATTGTTTTGGAGCAAAAAAGCATAATATATAAAATTACATAAATAAATGTAATTATCAAGTATATTTAATATTTTTAAACTTTGAAACATATTTTAATAGAATTATAGCAAAACATTGAAAGAAGCAAAATTAATAATCATTAGAAAAATTAGGAAGTTGTCGCATACGATGTGCTCATCCACATGAGTGATGTATATGGGTTCACGTGGTTAGTATGCCGGTAAATTATGCATATTGGTTATGAGTTCAATCAGTTGACTAATAGCTAACAAATATAACTATAAAATTTGACCTAATCCTAGAATATTAATAAAAAAAAAGTATAGAATAAATTTTTAGTTTTTTGAAATTATTAACTTATTTGATAATTATTTTTTAAAATAGTTTTTAATTTTGATAATAGGCTTAAAAATAGTTCTCAATATTCGTTAAAAATAAATTTATATTTGAAACTCAATCATAAAAATTATTTTTCTTAGCTTACCCTTAGTAAAAATTATTAGGCGTACAATGTAATCATTTTTAAATATTTAATTATTACACAAAATATTAAAAATAATTCATATTTGTTCTATAAAATAACATGAATCAATTCAAAAAAATGTATTTTTTAATTTTTGAAATATATTTTATAAATCGAAAAACAATTTTCCATTTTTTTTAATAATATTTTGCAACATTTGTCAACCAAGGCTTGACGGATGGAAGTTTCAAAATAATTTAGGTATGGCCCATGGGGCTCAAAGTTGAATATCTGTCGAGGCTCTTTAATGATTGACCCCACAGCTCATTGATGCTTGATATCGACTCCATAAGGACTCCGGGCTCCACGTATACACTAAATTGAAGGACCAAATATTTCCAACGTGTTTCTCGCAATGTTTGGTTCGTGGAAAAAAAAAAAAGAAAAAAATAGTTTTTGTTTAAATCAAATATAATTGAAATTTTAAAATTATTTAATTTTTAAATACAATAATAAATTAAGTAAAATAAAATTTTAAAAACATATAAAAATAATTTATTAACTTTAAATTCATTTTTTATTTTCTTTAGATTTTTTTTTCATTTTTCCTTTTTGTTTTATTTATTTCATATTTTTCAATAATCAAATATAGTCTTAATATTTAATAATTAAAATATTTGATAAAATTTAATAAAATAATTCCCAATTAGAAAAATAAAAAACAATTTCTAAAATTTTTAAATATTATATTATTTGATAACATGATTTTTATATATTTTCCATTCTATATCTATCTTTTCCAATTCTTTTTTTTTTTTTCACTATTCTATCCGTTTGATGAGATAACTTTTGATTGAAAGCCATCAGAATATTAAATTATTTTTCCACCTAATAATTGATAATAAATTATAATATATGATATAAATTATAAATGTTGGGGTCATAGTTGATAGACATTTTTACCCTAAAACATGGCTTTGGGAGGTTGAATCCCCACCCACTAGCCTTTCCAATATCTTATTCACTATATTTATACCTATGATTTTATTGTGACCAAAAGCACTTCTCCACTCTAAAAAGACCACCCACAATATTTTAACCCTAACATATAATACAATTGGCTGATTAAAGTAAGTAGTATTAGACAAAAAAAAAAGTATTTTTCTAATTTTTATTATTTTTAATCTTTAAATTATATTTTATAATCCTAGTACAAATAAAGTTAGTCATCGTCAACTTTAATAATTCTATTCAAAAACCAATTGATGTTGGGTAAAAATAAATTAATATCACATCCCACAAGTTTGATTCAAAAGTTATTATGTAGATAATATGTAATAAGACTTAAGACTGAAGATTATAAAATAAAAGTCAATCATTGTTCTTAGATCTCACGAGTTTGATTTAAAAGTCATTATTTGGATAATATGCCATGAAATTTAAGGCCCAAGATTATAAAATAAAAGTCAGTCATCATTTTTAGATCTCATGAGTTTGATTTAAGAGTTGTTATTTGGATGATTTATTGTTAAATTTAAAAATAATTATTTACATTTTTATGGTATTTTAGCTAATTAAAATTTATAAAATTAGACTTCGATGGTAATAAAGTATTACTTTTTATTGTATATCATAATGTAACTTTCATCTATTTAAATATTGTTTTGGACCGACCATGTCATCTTGCTAAGGATATACTCTATGATTTATGGTGTCGGCAAAATTTGTCTCATTTTGACCCACCTAGATAAGTTCGAGTTCCTAGCATCAAATAAAAAATTTGTCCACTTTGCTAATTTCTAAGGGGCTATTTTTTCGAAAATTATTGGTTGTTAAATTTAGTAACAAACACTGATAACTTAAAATATTTCAAAAGCTTTCCAATTATATTATTTTACTTTTTTTGCTTCATTTTATTTTATTTTAGTTTGTTTTGGGACTATTTTTAAAAATAGTTTTTTGTGTTGAAAAAAAAAATATGTTTTTAAGAACATTAATTTTTTTGTCTAATAACATATTTTAATTATTTTAAATTTTTTTTGAAAATGTAATTGAGTAAATATAGGTAATGACTAAAAAAAAATATATATATTATATCTAAAATATTTGAAAATATGGAAAAAGAGTTTAGAATATTTAAAATTTGTAAATAGATTTTTGTGGTAGAAAACTTGCTAGAATTGGTTTTTTTGGAAAGGATATTTTAGGAATTGTATTAAAACTTGCCAAACAAAGTATAGAAACGGGGCTTTTTTAACTTGTACGGTTATTTTAAAAAATAATTTTTAAAAAATGGTACTTTGAAAAATAATTCTTAAAATATGGTATTTTGAAAAATAATTCCAAATCTACATCACTTTTTATCATTTTGAAAGGTGTTTTTTGAAAAGAAACCTTCTATATATTTCATATCAACCATAAATGTTAAAAAAAAAAAAATTGAATTTACATTAAAGTGTCTCTTTGATAATTCCATAAAATTGAATATATGTTAAAAGTGTCTCTTCAAAAGATATTTTTTCATAATTTTTTTATTACACATTAAAAAAAATTGAATTTATACTAAAAAAATATCCTTTTCACAATACCATAAAATCAAATTAATACTAAATGTGTCTGTAGAAAAAACATCTTTGATAATTTTCATATTAGTTACACAGTGAAAAAAATTGAATTTACATTGAAGGAATCTATACAATTTCATAAAATTGAATTTATATTAAATATGTCTTTTAAAGAAATACTTTCCACAATTTTTATATTAGTCACCTATCAAAAAAATTAAATTTATACTAAAAGTGTCTCTCGAAGGAAAAACTTTTAAAATAAATTTAATTTTATGAAATTGTGAAATGTGTCTTTTGAAAATACATTTTTAGTATAAATTCAATCATTTCAATGGATGACTGATGCAACTGATATGAAAACGGTGAAAAATGTTTATTTAAAATACACTTTTAATATAAATTCGATTTTATAAAATTATAAAAGGTGTATATTGAAAAGACACTTTTAATATAAATTTAAAATTTTTTAACGTGTGTTATCGATATAAAAATGATATAAAATGTCTTTTCAAGATACATATTTAAAAGTGATAAAAAATTGCCGTAGATTAGGAAATAGTTTTCATTGTATTGTATTTTAAAAATTTAATTTTAAATTCACCTTAAAATTATAAAAAATCCATAGAAACGGTGGGGGGCGGTGATAGGCGGAAAGACAACGAAGGAAGTGAGAGTTGACCTGTGTGGCTGTGTGGGAAACTGTAAAAAGGTGGAGTTGGAAAACAGTGAGGCATGGTGATAATGGAGGGCGACCACACTATACTTAAGAGCGCCGTCTCCCCAAACAGATCGCAATGATTACATCTTCTTCTCTGAATACCGGCAAAGCAACACAATCTTCTTCTGGATTCCCTCCCAATTTCACGTCTCCACTCAATCTTCTCTAATTCCCCAACCCTTCCTTTTCTTCCTTCCTTTCACCACTATTATTTCTACCCATTTTTTTCCCTAATCCCAAAGGTACGTCTTCTTCACATCCTCCTTGATTTCTGTTATTCCCTTTCATCTTTTTGGCCTGTTGTTTGATTTTGCTCTTCCTGATTCGGATCTTGCTGTTCTGCTTTGCTTTATGTTTAAGCTCTGTCTGGTTGCTGTGGAAGTGTGGCAAAACGGAAGAATTCTTTGAATCTTGAAAGCATCTTCTTTCCCCTTTGCGAAAGATAGGTGTTAGCATTTTTTTAGTATGTTTGGGGTTTACAATTTATGTAGTTGGTTTGAGTTAGTCTATGTCTATGTTGAATTACAGTTACGCGTGTTTTTTCTCCCTTCTAAGAACTTAGGTTGATGAGCTGTATGAGACGGCTTGTTTTCTTTGATTGGCTTTGCTTTGCTTTTTATTTGCTTGACATTAAGTAGTGGGATTTGTGTTGTTTATCGGCTTTGTGAGTTTGGGAAGGTTTTTATCAGGGGCTATGGCAAGTGTCATAAACGGAAAATTGATGAATCAGCTTTGAATGTCAAACAAGAAATATGTAATAAATTATCCAGTAGGGACCTTTACATTAAGCAAGACAGTTTCTAATTTCCTAAAATTTGTAGCTTAACCATTTGGCATATGAGAAAATGAGAGAAAAGAAAAGAAATCAAAATCGTGGACTTTAGTCTTCCTGTTTTTTGTTTTTGAAAATGGAAACTTATATATTAACAGTTGAAACTCTTATACAAAAAATATAGACTTCCCTTGTGTCTAAAAATTAGTTTAAAAAATTTTAGGATTTGAGGTAGTAAAATTTTTTTAATACCTCAAAATTTCTAATCGGTTCTTAAAAACCATTTCATTTTCAGTGTAAATCTTTGAGAGTTCTTGTATTTTACAGAAGCTGTTACTATTATCTGTTTTCAAAAACAGAAAACAAGAAGTGTATCCAAATGGGCACTCAGTTTTATCTTCTATTTAGGAATTAGGAGCTAAAAAAACAAAAATGGCCACTTTGGCTCCTAAACTAATTTTGCACTGTATATCCCCATTATGTCAAATATTTTAACCTCTTGATATCGCCTTTAAATTTTTTTGACAACAAATGAGCATATTTTTGGCTGAAAATGAGAAGATATTTATAGTGTTGGCTGCTTATTTTGGAGGAAAATTAGGTCCATTTGCTTTGAAAAATAGTTAAAAGCAATGTCAAGAAGTTATTTAAAATGTTATGGGAACATGCCTAGTTAGTAAAGGACGGGGCTTGCTACTAGTGAGATAGATTAAAAGTAGACAGAGGGCCTATGAGTAAGTCATATATTTAATTAAAGGGGCTAAGTAATGCAAAAATTAGTTTAGGAGTTCAAGTGGGATAAGGGGCATGGTTCCAGGGGTCCAGGGTATATATATATAAAACTTAATATAAACCTAAAAAGTATTGTTTGGCATTGAACCCTTCAGTTTTTCATTCATTTGAAACAAGGAGAGGGGAGACAATATAAGTCTCAATTTTTTTCTCTTGATTCCTTAGTAATGAAATGAGGGTAAGAAAACAATCCAATGACTGCAAATCCATTATAATAAATTGTCAATGACAGTTTAGCTGTTTGGGACTTGTTGGACTTTTGAAGTTGTCTTTAGGCCCTCTTTGGGATAGCCTTTGGTTTTTAGCTTTGGCCAGAAATTGAAGATGAAGCTAAAACTATAATAATATTAAAAGGGTAATATTGATATTATAAAAATGTCATTAAACAAGAAAAAAGTTCATTTCAAAGCCTAAAAAGGA
Organism: Vitis riparia; assembly: GCF_004353265.1. Classification (NCBI taxonomy): domain Eukaryota; kingdom Viridiplantae; phylum Streptophyta; class Magnoliopsida; order Vitales; family Vitaceae; genus Vitis; species Vitis riparia. The sequence goes on from NC_048437.1 coordinate 7,589,777, forward strand.
CATTTATAAGAAGCAACATGCTCCTAATTACCCAAATAAGTACAAAAGCTTTTATTGAACTTAAAAAAGAGTTTTTCGGTTTATCATAAGTCAATCCAAATAGCACCATACTCTTGTTTCCATTTTTTGTTTTTGACCTTTGATCATGTGCCCTCAATTTGGCCTTCACAATTTTGATCTCAACCATGGATTTATGGAGATTGTATATTCATTGATGTGAAGGATTTAAAAAGTACCAAACCAATGAGGAGATGAAAGGTAAAAGAAGAACATGCCATGATTTACAGAATTTGTATGCCCACTTAAAGTGACTGGAATATGATGGTTGCAGAACTCTGGAGGCTTCTCTCTTGGACTTCCTCTGTATGTAGTGGTTTTCATAATTGTGAAACCACTTCCTATGAGAATATAAATCTCTGGTTTGGGAAATTCCAAGCCCTAAACGCCTAGCAAGTACTGTATACCCTTCCTTCTACTTTTAGCATGTATAGCTCACCTCCTTCGAAATAATAAAGAGGTTGGGATGCAATATAACCCTTGTGTTTGATCACTAAAGGAAGACAGTTAAAAATATTGATACATTGGCTGTGAAGTTTTTCTCTTCTTGTTGTTGACTCGCTTCTTTATCCACTGATTCCACTCACATAGAAACATATCCTTGCCCCCAGATGGTTCCATGCATGCCATTTTCTCCTAGATTTGTCTCTTCCCACTTCCTGTTTCCGAATAAATTTACATATACATGATGTTCTATCGCAGGAGATCTTATCTCTGTTACCTTCCTTTCTTGATTTTCATATAATTTGGTGCAGGGATGTTTTTGTAGGGATGGAACTCTATCTTGTGCTCAGTGGGGACCAGGTGATTCATTGCATTGGTCACTGGGAATGATGCCATTGAAGATGGAAATTGTCCTTTCAGCCCTGATATTATCTTGTTTTCATTCTTTTGTACTGTCTGATTCGCAAGGTATGGTGATGCGCTCATTTGACATTCTGATTCAATTAGACAGCATATAGGTTATGCAAATTATAAATACTATTGTATTAGATTTATTAATTTTTAGAAACAAGACTAAGGTATGCAAACTAGGCTAGTGAATATTGAATTTTGATATTAATTAATCAGGATTTGACACTACCGTGTCCTCTATCTCTATCCTCCTAGAAAAATTGGTATTATGTCCTAAATATCTTATTTGCACTTGTTTATCTGCACTTCTGATATCGTAGCCAATAGTAATCATTCTAAGTGAGAGTCAACTTATGCAAATGAGTCACAGACTATGCCTAAACTCTTAAGATCTAACCCTTCTCAAGGTGGATTGAATAAGAAAAAGATTGTTGATCTTGGAACTAGGGTACTCAGCAATGAATTGAAAATTTTTTTACATGCCCTATTCGGCTGAAGCTTTTTCTCACTCTTGAATGGGATAATTTATAGCTAACCACTAAGTTAACATATTCTTTTTCTTTGTCATATTCCATCCATATTATCCATGGGATTTGAACCTGAACTCTGTTTATAATTCATTTGTTTTCTATCATTAGTGCTTATTTGTTTTGTGTTGTTTTATTTTGATTTGTTCTCTTTTAAAGACTATAGGGCTTTCTTCCCCTTTCTAAACCTTTCATTTAGTCATCTTCGTAAGATAATATCATCCATGGTTGATTTACTTAGATCATGCCAAACTGATCTGTGTTTTTAGAACAATACAAAGTTCTATTTTCTAAGCTGAACACAGACAAGAGGAGTATGCAATATTTATCTATGTAGTGGATAGGGGGTCTCTCTCTCTGTCTCTCTTCTCCTTCCTCCCTCCCTGTCTGATGAAAAGATGTAAAAAGATGATTGTGATAGACAGCTGGGTATGATGAGATGCAATCAATTGAATATATTTTTTAATTTTTTTTTCCTTTTCTTCTACCCCTTCTAATGTTTGTTATGTTCCATTTCAGGAGATGCACTCTATGCATTAAAGAATTCATTGAATGCCTCCGCCAAACAGCTCATGGACTGGAACCCAAATCAAGTTAACCCATGTACTTGGTCCAATGTTATTTGTGACCCCAGTAATAATGTCATTTCTGTGTAAGTTATGTTCTCTCTATTTCTGCTTGAGTTTTGACCTCTGTACTGATAAACATGCTAACAAGTAACACCAAACGCATTGTTGCTAACAGAATTTGGCGCTAAAAGATTGTAGATTGTCCAAGCCTATGTTCTCTACTTGCCCCAATCACTTAAGTATTGTTTATGCTTATATCTATTATTGTTTGCAGAACGTTGTCATCCATGCAACTGTCTGGAACGTTGTCCCCCAAAATTGGAATTCTGAACACTCTTTCAACACTGTACGTATAGAGTATATTGGAGAAATTACTACGAACTCTAAATCTTATTTTCTAAATTTCTGGATGCATTTAATTGACCTGACTCATTTTTCCAATTCCCAACTATGAATTATGAAGAAGAATTGTTACCTGGAATACTGTCATCTTTTGTATAATTCAAAATGGAGTAAAATTTTATATTTATGTATTTTCTGTATTATTTTAAGATTCTGGAAATCGAAAAATATCATGATCATCAGATCTCATGTTTATTTTATGGTAATTGTTGATGGTTTCTTTTAAGACATATATGTTGGTGTGTCTTGCCTGACAAAAAAAAAATTGTTGGGGTATGTGTCTTATGTATTTCTTTTTGGTTTTCCTAATAAAACTTGGATAGTGTTGAAACTCTAGACCTTGGTAGGAGTTTAGAGTGGATCACCTAGGGTAGGTATTCCTAAAACGAATATAATCCCAAGGTAGTTGACTCAGTTGAACACAATGAACTGCTTGAATTTGGCCACTTGGGACCTCTTTCACCACTCAGTTCTATTTGTGGTTATAACCATTGTTAAATTATAGGTTTTCATATCTTCTTAGGATCTCAGCCTACTTTCATTTACCTTTCTCTCATCTATTCACTGCCTTCAACTTGATTGAACCACTACTGCCTGTTGGTGGAGACATTGCTCGTCATTGCTCATGGCCAAGCAATCTTCGATGATTTTCACTCACCAAACCTCTAGTATGGAAGCAAACTCTGAGCTTCACAAAGAAATGATCATTTATTTGGAACATGTGAAGTTTCAGATATTTCCAAAGAAAGAGCAGAAATGGGTGAGGAGGGATTCGAACCCCCGACATTGTGGTTTGTAGCCATGTGCTCTAATCCTCTGAGCTATAGGCCCCACCCCGTCTCCACTATCTCTGCATAATTTTGTTGTTGGAAGACGGGAAGCCCCTAAACTTAGAACAGAAAGTGAGTTTAGTAAAACCAGAAGTAAACATTTGTAGGTGCTAGCTGCCTGCCTAGTATAAAGTTCTTCACTCTGAAATTAAATTCTTATTTCCATCATGTACATCCTTTGAGTTCAGCATGAGAAAGAAATGTGACCTGCAGCTCTAACCATTTCATATTTGCTAAACAAAAATCTTGGTGGCCCTGAACTGGTAGTAATGGTTGTATGGTTACCTTGGATTCATTAATTATCAGTTACATACTTTTTGTTAAATATCTTTCCTTTATTAATCAATAACCTAGCAAGATGATTATGACCCTTCATATGCTCTTACTTTTATGTTTTTGATTAATTAATACATGTCAGATGTGTTCACTATGCAGTATATTGCAAGGAAATGACATAACTGGTGAGATGCCAAAAGAGTTGGGAAATTTGTCAAATCTAACAAAGTTAGATTTGGGAAATAACAGATTAATGGGTGAAATACCATCTACCCTTGGTAATCTTAAGAAGCTACAGTATTTGTGAGTAACACCATCTGCATTGTGTTAGATATATATCTCTGCATAATTTTGTTGTTGGAAGACGGGAAACCCCTAAACATAGAACAGAAAGTGAGTTTAGTAAATCCAGAAGTAAACATTTGTTGGTGCTAGCTGCCTGCCGAGGATAAAGTTCTTCCCTCTCATATTAAATTCTTATTTCCATCATGTACATCCTTTGAGTTCAGCATGAGAAAGAAATGTAACCTGCAGCTCTAACTATTTCATATTTGCTAAACTAAAATCTCGATGGCCCTGAACTAGTAGTAATAGTTGTATGGTTACCTTGTATTATTTAATTTTCAGTTTCATTCTTTTTGTTAAATATATTTCCTTTATTAATCAATAGCCTAGCAAGAGGATTATTACCCTTCCTGTGCTCTTACTTCTATGTTTTTGATTAATTAATACATCTCAGATGTGTTCACTATGCAGTACATTGCAAGGAAATGGCATAACTGGTGAGATACCAAAAGAGTTGGGATATTTGTCAAATCTGACCACCTTAGATTTGGAAAATAACAGATTAACGGGTGAAATACCATCTAACCTTGGTAATCTTAAGAAGCTACAGTTTTTGTGAGTAACACCATCTGCATTATGTTAAATATGTATCTCTGCACAATTTCGTTGTTGGAAGTGTGATTAGCTTTATCTTGCAATCAGGATTTTGAATCAAAACAATCTCACTGGGACTATACCTAAGTCGCTCTCCAGTATTCATCAAAGCTTGATCAATCTGTACATGATCTAATCTCATATCCTATGCAGATTTTCTTTTGATTTATGTTTATACTGATTAAATTGCTGCTGACATTTATTGAATCTTTGGAACTTAAATGTTTGTGTAATCAGACACTTTTATTTAACAGTAGTACTGAACCTATCTTTTCAGTCAGCTGGCATCAAATGATCTCAGTGGTCAAATACCTGAGGATTTATTTCAAGTGCCAAAGTACAAGTATGAACTTACTTTATTAACTCCTAATTCAGGCATTAACCATATTAATTTGTGATTCTTCATTTATTTTGCTATGCTGTCCATGTTGCTCTCTCTCGTTCTCTCCCTGCTTCCTTCATTCTGTCTCTGTCTGTCTCTGTCTCTGTCTCTGTCCCTCTATGTTTCTCTCTCTCTCTCTCTCTCACACACACAAACACACATGCATGCACAGATACACATGTAAACACACAGAGATGCACACACTCAGAATTGCCACACAGATGCGCACACACAGAATTGCCAACATTAAACTTGTATTGATTTGAGTTGATGGTGCAGTTTTACAGGTAATAGGTTGAATTGTGGCAGAAATTTTCAACACCTTTGTGCATCTGATAATGATTCAGGTGACAGGATTATCTGTCTTATTTGGGACAACCCTGCTTTACAATTATGGAAATATTTTTCTGAAATGCAGTCATGGAATTTTCCTTTTCTTTGACAAGGTAAGCCTGGGTTTCCTTTTCGTGACAGGTGGTTCTCACAAACCGAAAATTGGACTGATAGTTGGAATTGTTGGAGGACTTATAGGTCTTCTTCTTTTTGCAACTGTGCTGTGTTTTCTGTGGAAGAGTTCACGCAGAGGCTACAAGCGCGAAGTTTATGTAGATGTTGCAGGTTTGTGATCCTTTTAGTAACACACTGATTTAAATGTCTATATGGAGGCAATACTTAGTGCAATAATAATTTGTGGGCCTGTTTGATTGTGAAAGCACAGTTCAAACTTTATGTATGACCAAATCATGCGAAAAGGCTGAAGGTTGGATTAGGATGAGAAAACCAATGAGAGTCTCAGAAGGCAAACACTGGTTCTTTGTAGAGTTGAAGTCCTTTGAGATTTGAACTAAGTTTGTGGAAGGTAAGTTGCTGGGCAAGATCTCAGAGAGAGGTAGGGGTTTGGTGGTTTGGATTAGGTTCGAGCCAAAAGTTTGGCTATGTTGTTGGAAAAGGTTGAGTCCTGTTGCAAGTCTATAGAAAGGTGTAGGTTTAGAAAGTCTTGGTTTAAAGGTGATCATGATTCAAAGTCGCGGTATCGGTCATTGGCTCGGAGGGTCCCGATGCATATCGGTCTTGGCTTCTTTGTTCAGTATCGAGTGATATGCAAAATAAGATAATTAGAGATTTTAAAAAATTATAAAAGTATTATTTAAATTATAAAAAAATAGATATAATTAAATAAGATTAAAAAATTAATAAAACAAAATTTTGTCACATTTAACTCAAAGTTATTTATGATAATACTAAGAATTGGGGATTTAATTCTCACTTTGTCATATAAATACATTTAAATCCCATCCCATACCATCCATATCATTTTACTTTAGGGACTCAATTCTCACAATAGGTTATCATTAAATCATATCTTATACCATCCATGTAAATCCATATAAAAGGCATTTTTTACTTTACCAATTTGAGTTCCCAATTTCCCACCCTTGCACACCACCATTGCTATCAAGACCTACAACAGACGACACTACCTGCAATTGCAAATTTGCAACTATGCAAGACCCAACACTGGAAGGGGAGCAAATTGATTGTGAGGGGGTTGCTTTGCCGACGTTGACGGTGAAAGATTCATTCCACTTGACGATTCACCACAGCCAACACCAAAGCTCCACCCTCTGGTAATGCTTGATTTTTAGGTAAATCAGGTAAGTAAATCCTAAATCATTCTCTCATCCTTTAGTGGTTTCTCTTTTTATTTTTAAATGGGTCATGGGTTGGGTTTTTTCTTCTTCATCTTCTTTGATCTTCTCATTGTTGGGTTAAAAGTTCTAATTTTAGAATCATGGGTGTTTGCTTTTGAAAAGGGAATCTCTGATTTTTTTATTTTTTTTGAAAATGTTGTGATATTTTATTGTGGTTGGAAAGAAAAAGAGAATGTTTGAAATTTTTTAACCTAACTGAGTTGACCGAGTTAACTCGAAAATTGAGATCAGTCAACCAAGTCTTACCAATTTTGTGCCGAGTTTGTGCATTATACCGTATTTGGTATCGGTCTCGTTGTGGTAGGTGTCGAGGCAAATACGACTCGACTGAGTTGTATTGGACTTGGCCGATACTTTGAACCCTAAAGGTGATAAAAGCTTCTTATTGGATCTTAGGAGGAATTCAATAGGTAACTTCCTTTTTTGCTCTGTTCGTTTAGCGGAGGGTAGGCGTTTTTCACTTGTGTTCCTCGAAGGTAGAGGTTTGGTGGGAGGATGGTCGCTGCTCGCTAGTAAGCTTTGAAGCCTTGGTGTAAGATCCATAAACAGTCTCTTTGTAGCTTTCAAGGATGCCACCTCAATTCAGGGAGTTTCAGGAAGAGGTTTTGTTGGAGGGTCTTCTTATGCAGATGCAATTAGATATGGCAAAAAGGGTGTAGCTGAGGTTGTATGGATTCAGGTGGGGGGGAGGGAGGGAGGGGTTTCGATGTGCTTAGCAAAATGCAGGACTTAAGGCACTACTTAGTGGGTAAATGGGAAGATCCCTTTTCTTCCTTCCTTAAGATTGTGGGCTAAGTCTTATTGGCATGTGAAAGGAGAGCTACATCTCATGTTTTTAAGTGGTCCCCTCATCCCGTTTGAATTTGAGATTCGCTAGGAGGTGGAGAGAATTTTCAAAGAAGGACATGGTTGGTACAAGGAGAAAAAGCTTTGGCTCTCTGAATGATCTTCTGAGATAGGATGCTCAAAAGAAGAAGTGCATGTGGATGAAACTTGGGTAAAAATTTTGGGTTTACCTCTTTTTTTGTGCAACAAGGGCTTTTTCAAGGAATTTGGGGATGCCTCAGGTGGATTTGTAGCAGTGGATGAAGACACCGCTAATTGTTGCAAGTTACAGTGGGTGAGGGTCTTGGTGAAAACTAGAGGTCTGTATTTCCTGAGTAGCTTACAGTTTGTGGTGGGCGATTTGTGTTTTCCATTCCTCTTTGGTGGGAACTTTCTCTTAGGGTGTCGGTGGTGGTGCAGTGCAAAGTAGAACAAAAACAGAATGTAGGAGTTGAAGTGTGCGTTGCATCATGTGCGTTGGTGAGAGTAGGAGGGGAGGCTCGTTATTTGGAAAAAGAGGATGGATGCATGTTGTTTCCCTAAGGGGGTGGGAGTTTTGT